>NW_027473516.1:0-190143 GCF_050947335.1 Megachile rotundata | reverse complement strand
CACAATCACAATCACACAATCTCAATCACACAATCACAATCACACAATCACAATCACACAATCACAATCACACAATCACAATCACACAATCACACAATCACACAATCACACAATCACACAATTCACACAATCTCACAATCACACAATCACACAATCACAATCACACAATCACAATTACACAATCACACAATCACACAATCACACAATCACACAATCACAATCATCAATCACACAATCACGGTCACACAATCACACATTCACACATCACACAATCACACAATCACTCAATCACAAAATCACACAATCACACAATCACAATCACACAATCACAATCACACAATCACTATCACACAATCACATCACACAATCACAATCACACAATCACAATCACACAATCACAATCACAATCACAATCACACAATCACAATCACACAATCACAATCACACAATCACAATCACACAATCACAATCACACAATCACAATCACACAATCACAATCACACAATCACAATCACACAATCACAATCACGCAATCACACAATCACACATCACACAATCACACAATCACTCAATCACAAAATCACAATCACACAATCACAATCACACAATCACAATCACACAATCACAATCACACAATCACAATCACACAATCACAATCACACAATCACAATCACACAATCACAATCACACAATCACAATCACACAATCACAATCACACAATCACAATCACACAATCACAATCACACAATCACAATCACACAATCACACAATCACACAATCACACAATCACACAATCTCACAATCACACATCACACAATCACACAATCACACAATTCACACAATCTCACAATCACACAATCACACAATCACAATCACACAATCACAATTACACAATCACACAATCACACAATCACACAATCACACAATCATCAATCACACAATCACGGTCACACAATCACACATTCACACAATCACACAATCACACAATCACTCAATCACAAAATCACACAATCACACAATCACACAATTACACAATCACACAGTCACACAATCACACAATCACAATCACGCAATCACACAATCACACAATCACACAATCACACAATCACACAATCACACAATCACACAATCACACAATCACACAATCACACAATCACACAATCACACAATCACACAATCACACAATCACACAATCACACAATCACACAATCACACAATCACACAATCACACAATCACACAATCACACAATCACACAATCACACAATCACACAATCACACAATCACACAATCACACAATCACAATCACACAATCACAATCACACAATCACAATCACACAATCACAATCACACAATCACAATCACACAATCACAATCACACAATCACACAATCACACAATCACACAATCACACAATCACACAGTTCACACAATCTCACAATCACACAATCACACAATCACAATCACACAATCACAATTACACAGTCACACAATCACACAATCACACATCACACAATCACACAATCACACAATCATCAATCACACAATCACGGTCACACAATCACACATCACACAATCACACAATCACACAATCACAATCACACAATCACACAATCACACAATCACACAATCACACAATCACACAATCACACAATCACACAATCACACAATCACAATCACACAATCACACAATCACACAATCACACAATCACACAATCACACAATCACACAATCACACAATCACACAATCACACAATCACACAATCACACAATCACACAATCACACAATCACACAATCACACAATCACACAATCACACAATCACACAATCACACAATCACACAATCACACAATCACAATCACACAATCACACAATCACACAATCACACAATCACACAATCACAATCACACAATCACACAATCACACAATCACACAATCACACAATCACACAATCACACAATCACACATCACACAATCACACAATCACACAATCACACAATCACACAATCACACAATCACACAACACACAATCACACAATCACACAATCACACAATCACACAATCACACAATCACACAATCACACAATCACACAATCACACAATCACACAATCACACAATCACACAATCACACAATCACAATCACACAATCACAATCACACAATCACAATCACACAATCACAATCACACAATCACAATCACACAATCACAATCACACAATCACAATCACACAATCACAATCACACAATCACAATCACACAATCACAATCACACAATCACAATCACACAATCACAATCACACAATCACAATCACACAATCACAATCACACAATCACAATCACACAATCACAATCACACAATCACAATCACACAATCACAATCACACAATCACAATCACACAATCACAATCACACAATCACAATCACACAATCACAATCACACAATCACAATCACACAATCACAATCACACAATCACAATCACACAATCACAATCACACAATCACAATCACACAATCACAATCACACAATCACAATCACACAATCACAATCACACAATCACAATCACACAATCACAATCACACAATCACAATCACACAATCACAATCACACAATCACAATCACACAATCACAATCACACAATCACAATCACACAATCACAATCACACAATCACAATCACACAATCACAATCACACAATCACAATCACACAATCACAATCACACAATCACAATCACACAATCACAATCACACAATCACAATCACACAATCACAATCACACAATCACAATCACACAATCACAATCACACAATCACAATCACACAATCACAATCACACAATCACAATCACACAATCACAATCACACAATCACAATCACACAATCACAATCACACAATCACAATCACACAATCACAATCACACAATCACAATCACACAATCACAATCACACAATCACAATCACACAATCACAATCACACAATCACAATCACACAATCACAATCACACAATCACAATCACACAATCACAATCACACAATCACAATCACACAATCACAATCACACAATCACAATCACACAATCACAATCACACAATCACAATCACACAATCACAATCACACAATCACAATCACACAATCACAATCACACAATCACAATCACACAATCACAATCACACAATCACAATCACACAATCACAATCACACAATCACAATCACACAATCACAATCACACAATCACAATCACACAATCACAATCACACAATCACAATCACACAATCACAATCACACAATCACAATCACACAATCACAATCACACAATCACAATCACACAATCACAATCACACAATCACAATCACACAATCACAATCACACAATCACAATCACACAATCACAATCACACAATCACAATCACACAATCACAATCACACAATCACAATCACACAATCACAATCACACAATCACAATCACACAATCACAATCACACAATCACAATCACACAATCACAATCACACAATCACAATCACACAATCACAATCACACAATCACAATCACACAATCACAATCACACAATCACAATCACACAATCACAATCACACAATCACAATCACACAATCACAATCACACAATCACAATCACACAATCACAATCACACAATCACAATCACACAATCACAATCACACAATCACAATCACACAATCACAATCACACAATCACAATCACACAATCACAATCACACAATCACAATCACACAATCACAATCACACAATCACAATCACACAATCACAATCACACAATCACAATCACACAATCACAATCACACAATCACAATCACACAATCACAATCACACAATCACAATCACACAATCACAATCACACAATCACAATCACACAATCACACAATCACACAATCACACAATCACACAATCACACAATCACACAATCACACAATCACACAATCACACAATCACACAATCACACAATCACACAATCACAATCACACAATCACAATCACACAATCACAATCACACAATCACAATCACACAATCACAATCACACAATCACAATCACACAATCACACAATCACACAATCACACAATCACACAATCACACAGTTCACACAATCTCACAATCACATAATCACACAATCACAATCACACAATCACAATTACACAGTCACACAATCACACAATCACACAATCACACAATCACACAATCACACAATCATCAATCACACAATCACGGTCACACAATCACACATTCACACAATCACACAATCACACAATCACTCAATCACAAAATCACACAATCACACAATCACACAATTACACAATCACACAATCACACAGTCACACAATCACACAATCACAATCACGCAATCACACAATCACACAATCACACAATCACACAATCACACAATCACACAATCACACAATCACACAATCACACAATCACACAATCACACAATCACACAATCACACAATCACACAATCACACAATCACACAATCACACAATCACACAATCACACAATCACACAATCACACAATCACACAATCACACAATCACACAATCACACAATCACACAATCACACAATCACACAATCACACAATCACACAATCACACAATCACACAATCACACAATCACACAATCACACAATCACACAATCACACAATCACACAATCACACAATCACACAATCACACAATCACACAATCACACAATCACACAACCACACAATCATACAATCACACAATCACACAATCACACAATCACTCAATCACAATCACACAATCACACAATCACTCAATCACAATCACACAATCACAATCACACAATCACAATCACACAATCACAATCACACAATCACAATCACACAATCACAATCACACAATCACAATCACACAATCACAATCACACAATCACAATCACACAATCACAATCACACAATCACAATCACACAATCACAATCACACAATCACAATCACACAATCACAATCACACAATCACAATCACACAATCACAATCACACAATCACAATCACACAATCACAATCACACAATCACAATCACACAATCACAATCACACAATCACAATCACACAATCACAATCACACACAAATCACAATCACACAATCACAATCACACAATCACAATCACACAATCACAATCACACAATCACAATCACACAATCACAGTCACACAATCACAGTCACACAATCACAATCACACAATCACAATCACACAATCACAATCACACAATCACAATCACACAATCACAATCACACAATCACAATCACACAATCACAATCACACAATCACAATCACACAATCACAATCACACAATCACAATCACACAATCACAATCACACAATCACAATCACACAATCACAATCACACAATCACAATCACACAATCACAATCACACAATCACAATCACACAATCACAATCACACAATCACAATCACACAATCACAATCACACAATCACAATCACACAATCACAATCACACAATCACAATCACACAATCACAATCACACAATCACAATCACACAATCACAATCACACAATCACAATCACACAATCACAATCACACAATCACAATCACACAATCACAATCACACAATCACAATCACACAATCACAATCACACAATCACAATCACACAATCACAATCACACAATCACAATCACACAATCACAATCACACAATCACAATCACACAATCACAATCACACAATCACAATCACACAATCACAATCACACAATCACAATCACACAATCACAATCACACAATCACAATCACACAATCACAATCACACAATCACAATCACACAATCACAATCACACAATCACAATCACACAATCACAATCACACAATCACAATCACACAATCACAATCACACAATCACAATCACACAATCACAATCACACAATCACAATCACACAATCACAATCACACAATCACAATCACACAATCACAATCACACAATCACAATCACACAATCACAATCACACAATCACAATCACACAATCACAATCACACAATCACAATCACACAATCACAATCACACAATCACAATCACACAATCACAATCACACAATCACAATCACACAATCACAATCACACAATCACAATCACACAATCACAATCACACAATCACAATCACACAATCACAATCACACAATCACAATCACACAATCACAATCACACAATCACAATCACACAATCACAATCACACAATCACAATCACACAATCACAATCACACAATCACAATCACACAATCACAATCACACAATCACAATCACACAATCACAATCACACAATCACAATCACACAATCACAATCACACAATCACAATCACACAATCACAATCACACAATCACAATCACACAATCACAATCACACAATCACAATCACACAATCACAATCACACAATCACAATCACACAATCACAATCACACAATCACAATCACACAATCACAATCACACAATCACAATCACACAATCACAATCACACAATCACAATCACACAATCACAATCACACAATCACAATCACACAATCACAATCACACGATCACAATCACACGATCACAATCACACGATCACAATCACACAATCACAATCACACAATCACAATCACACAATCACAATCACACAATCACAATCACACAATCACAATCACACAATCACAATCACACAATCACAATCACACAATCACAATCACACAATCACAATCACACAATCACAATCACACAATCACAATCACACAATCACAATCACACAATCACAATCACACAATCACAATCACACAATCACAATCACACAATCACAATCACACAATCACAATCACACAATCACAATCACACAATCACAATCACACAATCACAATCACACAATCACAATCACACAATCACAATCACACAATCACAATCACACAATCACAATCACACAATCACAATCACACAATCACAATCACACAATCACAATCACACAATCACAATCACACAATCACAATCACACATTCACACAATCACACAGTTTACACAATCTCACAATCACGCAATCACACAATCACGCAATCACACAATCACGCAATCACACAACCACACAATCACACAATCACTCAATCACAATCACACAATCACAATCACACAATCACAATCACACAATCACAATCACACAATCACAATCATACAATCACAATCACACAATCACAATCACACAATCACAATCACACAATCACACAATCACACAATCACACAATCTCACAATCACACAATCACACAATCACACAATCACACAATCACACAATCACACAATCACAATCACACAATCACAATCACACAATCACAATCACACAATCACGAGCACACAATCACAATCACACAATCACACAATCACACAATCACACAATCACACAATCACACAATCACACAATCTCACAATCACACAATCACACAATCACACAATCAGACAATCACAATCGCTCAATCACAATTACACAATCACACAATCACACAATCACACAATCACACAATCACACAATCACACAATCACACAATCGCACAATCACACAATCACACAAGCACACAATCACTCAATCACACAATCACACAATCACACAATCACACAATCGCACAATAACACTATCACAAAATCACAAAATCACACAATCACACAGTCACACAATCACACAATCACAATCACGCAATCACACAGTCACGATCACACAATCACGATCACACAATCACAATCACACAATCACAATCACACAATCACACAATCACACAATCACACAAACACACAATCACACAATCACAATCACACAATCACAATCACACAATCACAATCACACAATCACAATCACACAATCACAATCACACAATCACAATCACACAATCACAATCACACAATCACAATCACACAATCACAATAACACAATCACAATCACACAATCACAATCACACAATCACAATCACACAATCACAATCACACAATCACAATCACACAATCACAATCACACAATCACAATCACACAATCACAATCACACAATCACAATCACACAATCACAATCACACAATCACAATCACACAATCACAATCACACAATCACAATCACACAATCACAATCACACAATCACAATCACACAATCACAATCACACAATCATAATCACACAATCACAATCACACAATCACAATCACACAATCACAATCACACAATCACAATCACACAATCACAATCACACAATCACAATCACACAATCACAATCACACAATCACAATCACACAATCACAATCACACAATCACAATCACACAATCACAATCACACAATCACAATCACACAATCACAATCACACAATCACAATCACACAATCACAATCACACAATCACAATCACACAATCACAATCACACAATCACAATCACACAATCACAATCACACAATCACAATCACACAATCACACAATCACACAATCACAATCACACAATCACAATCACACAATCACAATCACACAATCACAATCACACAATCACAATCACACAATCACAATCACACAATCACAATCACACAATCACAATCACACAATCACAATCACACAATCACAATCACACAATCACAATCACACAATCACAATCACACAATCACAATCACACAATCACACAATCACACAATCACAATCACACAATCACAATCACACAATCACAATCACACAATCACAATCACACAATCACAATCACACAATCACAATCACACAATCACGAGCACGCAATCACAATCACACAATCACACAATCACACAATCACACAATCACACAATCACACAAACACACAATCACACAATCACACAATCACACAATCACACAATCTCACAATCACACAATCACAAAATCACACAATCACACAATCACACAATCAGACAATCACAATCGCACAATCACAATTACACAATCACACAATCACACAATCACACAATCACACAATCACACAATCACACAATCACACAATCACACAATCGCACAATCACACAATCACACAAGCACACAATCACTCAATCACACAATCACACAATCACACAATCACACAATAACAGTATCACAAAATCACAAAATCACACAATCACACAGTCACACAATCACACAATCACAATCACGCAATCACACAATCACGATCACACAATCACGATCACACAATCACAAGCACACAATCACAATCACACAATCGCAATCACACAATCACACAATCACACAATCACACAATCACACAATCACACAATCACACAATCACACAATCTCACAATCACACAATCACACAATCAGACAATCACAATCGCACAATCACAATTACACAATCACACAATCACACAATCACACAATCACACAATCACCTAATCACACAATCACACAATCTCACAACCACACAATCACGCAAGCACACGTAACTCAACCACACAATCACAAAATCACACAATCACACAATCTCACAATCACACAATCACACAATCACGGTCACACAATCACACAATCACAATCACACAATCACAATCACACAATCACAATCACACAATCACAATCACACAATCACAATCACACAATCACAATCACACAATCACAATCACACAATCACAATCACACAATCACAATCACACAATCACAATCACACAATCACAATCACACAATCACAATCACACAATCACAATCACACAATCACAATCACACAATCACAATCACACAATCACAATCACACAATCACAATCACACAATCACAATCACACAATCACAATCACACAATCACAATCACACAATCACAATCACACAATCACAATCACACAATCACAATCACACAATCACAATCACACAATCACAATCACACAATCACAATCACACAATCACAATCACACAATCACAATCACACAATCACAATCACACAATCACAATCACACAATCACAATCACACAATCACAATCACACAATCACAATCACACAATCACAATCACACAATCACAATCACACAATCACAATCACACAATCACAATCACACAATCACAATCACACAATCACAATCACACAATCACAATCACACAATCACAATCACACAATCACAATCACACAATCACAATCACACATTCACACAATCACACAGTTTACACAATCTCACAATCACGCAATCACACAATCACACAATCACACAATCACGCAATCACACAACCACACAATCACACAATCACTCAATCACAATCACACAATCACGAGCACACAATCACAATCACACAATCACACAATCACACAATCACACAATCACACAATCACACAATCACACAATCTCACAATCACACAATCACACAATCACACAATCAGACAATCACAATCGCTCAATCACAATTACACAATCACACAATCACACAATCACACAATCACACAATCACACAATCACACAATCACACAATCGCACAATCACACAATCACACAAGCACACAATCACTCAATCACACAATCACACAATCACACAATCACACAATCGCACAATAACACTATCACAAAATCACAAAATCACACAATCACACAATCACACAGTCACACAATCACACAATCACAATCACGCAATCACACAATCACGATCACACAATCACGATCACACAATCACAATCACACAATCACAATCACACAATCACACAATCACACAATCACACAAACACACAATCACACAATCACAATCACACAATCACAATCACACAATCACAATCACACAATCACAATCACACAATCACAGTCACACAATCACAATCACACAATCACAATCACACAATCACAATCACACAATCACAATCACAAAATCACAATCACACAATCACAATCACACAATCACAATCACACAATCACAATCACACAATCACAATCACACAATCACAATCACACAATCACAATCACACAATCACAATCACACAATCACAATCACACAATCACAATCACACAATCACAATCACACAATCACAATCACACAATCACAATCACACAATCACAATCACACAATCACAATCACACAATCACAATCACACAATCACAATCACACAATCACAATCACACAATCACAATCACACAATCACAATCACACAATCACAATCACACAATCACAATCACACAATCACAATCACACAATCATAATCACACAATCACAATCACACAATCACAATCACAGAATCACAATCACACAATCACAATCACACAATCACAATCACACAATCACAATCACACAATCACAATCACACAATCACAATCACACAATCACAATCACACAATCACAATCACACAATCACAATCACACAATCACAATCACACAATCACAATCACACAATCACAATCACACAATCACAATCACACAATCACAATCACACAATCACACAATCACAATCACACAATCACAATCACACAATCACAATCACACAATCACAATCACACAATCACAATCACACAATCACAATCACACAATCACAATCACACAATCACAATCACACAATCACAATCACACAATCACAATCACACAATCACAATCACACAATCACAATCACACAATCACAATCACACAATCACAATCACACAATCACACAATCACACAATCACAATCACACAATCACAATCACACAATCACAATCACACAATCACAATCACACAATCACAATCACACAATCACAATCACACAATCACAATCACACAATCACGAGCACGCAATCACAATCACACAATCACACAATCACACAATCACACAATCACACAATCACACAAACACACAATCACACAATCACACAATCACACAATCACACAATCTCACAATCACACAATCACAAAATCACACAATCACACAATCACACAATCAGACAATCACAATCGCACAATCACAATTACACAATCACACAATCACACAATCACACAATCACACAATCACACAATCACACAATCACACAATCGCACAATCACACAATCACACAAGCACACAATCACTCAATCACACAATCACACAATCACACAATCACACAATAACACTATCACAAAATCACAAAATCACACAATCACACAGTCACACAATCACACAATCACAATCACGCAATCACACAATCACGATCACACAATCACGATCACACAATCACAAGCACACAATCACAATCACACAATCGCAATCACACAATCACACAATCACACAATCACACAATCACACAATCACACAATCACACAATCACACAATCTCACAATCACACAATCACACAATCAGACAATCACAATCGCACAATCACAATTACACAATCACACAATCACACAATCACACAATCACACAATCACCTAATCACACAATCACACAATCTCACAACCACACAATCACGCAAGCACACGTAACTCAACCACACAATCACAAAATCACACAATCACACAATCTCACAATCACACAATCACACAATCACGGTCACACAATCACACATTCACACAATCACAATCACACAATCACAATCACACAATCACAATCACACAATCACAATCACACAATCACAATCACACAATCACAATCACACAATCACAATCACACAATCACAATCACACAATCACAATCACACAATCACAATCACACAATCACAATCACACAATCACAATCACACAATCACAATCACACAATCACAATCACACAATCACAATCACACAATCACAATCACACAATCACAATCACACAATCACAATCACACAATCACAATCACAATCACACAATCACAATCACACAATCACAATCACACAATCACAATCACACAATCACAATCACACAATCACAATCACACAATCACAATCACACAATCACAATCACACAATCACGAGCACGCAATCACAATCACACAATCACACAATCACACAATCACACAATCACACAATCACACAAACACACAATCACACAATCACACAATCACACAATCACACAATCTCACAATCACACAATCACAAAATCACACAATCACACAATCACGCAATCAGACAATCACAATCGCACAATCACAATTACACAATCACACAATCACACAATCACACAATCACACAATCACACAATCACACAATCGCACAATCACACAATCACACAAGCACACAATCACTCAATCACACAATCACACAATCACACAATCACACAATAACACTATCACAAAATCACAAAATCACACAATCACACAGTCACACAATCACACAATCACAATCACGCAATCACACAATCACGATCACACAATCACGATCACACAATCACAAGCACACAATCACAATCACACAATCGCAATCACACAATCACACAATCACACAATCACACAATCACACAATCACACAATCACACAATCACACCCTCTCACAATCACACAATCACACAATCAGACAATCACAATCGCACAATCATAATTACACAATCACACAATCACACAATCACACAATCACACAATCACCTAATCACACAATCACACAATCTCACAACCACACAATCACGCAAGCACACGTAACTCAACCACACAATCACAAAATCACACAATCACACAATCTCACAATCACACAATCACACAATCACGGTCACACAATCACACATTCACACAATCACAATCACACAATCACAATCACACAATCACAATCACACAATCACAATCACACAATCACAATCACACAATCACAATCACACAATCACAATCACACAATCACAATCACACAATCACAATCACACAATCACAATCACACAATCACAATCACACAATCACAATCACACAATCACAATCACACAATCACACAATCACAATCACACAATCACAATCACACAATCACAATCACACAATCACAATCACAATCACACAATCACAATCACACAATCACAATCACACAATCACAATCACACAATCACAATCACACAATCACAATCACACAATCACACAATCACACAGTTTACACAATCTCACAATCACGCAATCACACAATCACACAATCACACAATCACGCAATCACACAACCACACAATCACACAATCACTCAATCACAATCACACAATCACAATCACACAATCACAATCACACAATCACAATCACACAATCACAATCACACAATCACAATCACACAATCACAATCACACAATCACAATCACACAATCACAATCACACAATCACAATCACACAATCACAATCACACAATCACAATCACACAATCACAATCACACAATCACAATCACACAATCACAATCACACAATCACAATCACACAATCACAATCACACAATCACAATCACACAATCACAATCACACAATCACAATCACACAATCACAATCACACAATCACAATCACACAATCACAATCACACAATCACAATCACACAATCACAATCACACAATCACAATCACACAATCACAATCACACAATCACAATCACACAATCACAATCACACAATCACAATCACACAATCACAATCACACAATCACAATCACACAATCACAATCACACAATCACAATCACACAATCACAATCACACAATCACAATCACACAATCACAATCACACAATCACAATCACACAATCACACAATCACACAGTTTACACAATCTCACAATCACGCAATCACACCATCACACAATCACACAATCACGCAATCACACAACCACACAATCACACAATCACTCAATCACAATCACACAATCACAATCACACAATCACAATCACATAATCACAATCACACAATCACAATCACACAATCACAATCACACAATCACAATCACACAATCACAATCACACAATCACAATCACACAATCACAATCACACAATCACAATCACACAATCACAATCACACAATCACAATCACACAATCACAATCACACAATCACAATCACACAATCACAATCACACAATCACAATCACACAATCACACAATCACAATCACACAATCACAATCACACAATCACAATCACACAATCACAATCACACAATCACAATCACACAATCACAATCACACAATCACAATCACACAATCACAATCACACAATCACAATCACACAATCACAATCACACAATCACAATCACACAATCACAATCACACAATCACAATCACACAATCACAATCACACAATCACACAATCACACAATCACAATCACACAATCACAATCACACAATCACAATCACACAATCACAATCACACAATCACAATCACACAATCACAATCACACAATCACAATCACACAATCACGAGCACGCAATCACAATCACACAATCACACAATCACACAATCACACAATCACACAATCACACAAACACACAATCACACAATCACACAATCACACAATCACACAATCTCACAATCACACAATCACAAAATCACACAATCACACAATCACACAATCAGACAATCACAATCGCACAATCACAATTACACAATCACACAATCACACAATCACACAATCACACAATCACACAATCACACAATCACACAATCGCACAATCACACAATCACACAAGCACACAATCACTCAATCACACAATCACACAATCACACAATCACACAATAACACTATCACAAAATCACAAAATCACACAATCACACAGTCACACAATCACACAATCACAATCACGCAATCACACAATCACGATCACACAATCACGATCACACAATCACAAGCACACAATCACAATCACACAATCGCAATCACACAATCACACAATCACACAATCACACAATCACACAATCACACAATCACACAATCACACAATCTCACAATCACACAATCACACAATCAGACAATCACAATCGCACAATCACAATTACACAATCACACAATCACACAATCACACAATCACACAATCACCTAATCACACAATCACACAATCTCACAACCACACAATCACGCAAGCACACGTAACTCAACCACACAATCACAAAATCACACAATCACACAATCTCACAATCACACAATCACACAATCACGGTCACACAATCACACATTCACACAATCACAATCACACAATCACAATCACACAATCACAATCACACAATCACAATCACACAATCACAATCACACAATCACAATCACACAATCACAATCACACAATCACAATCACACAATCACAATCACACAATCACAATCACACAATCACAATCACACAATCACAATCACAATCACACAATCACAATCACACAATCACAATCACACAATCACAATCACACAATCACAATCACACAATCACAATCACACAATCACAATCACACAATCACAATCACACAATCACGAGCACGCAATCACAATCACACAATCACACAATCACACAATCACACAATCACACAATCACACAAACACACAATCACACAATCACACAATCACACAATCACACAATCTCACAATCACACAATCACAAAATCACACAATCACACAATCACGCAATCAGACAATCACAATCGCACAATCACAATTACACAATCACACAATCACACAATCACACAATCACACAATCACACAATCACACAATCACACAATCGCACAATCACACAATCACACAAGCACACAATCACTCAATCACACAATCACACAATCACACAATCACACAATAACACTATCACAAAATCACAAAATCACACAATCACACAGTCACACAATCACACAATCACAATCACGCAATCACACAATCACGATCACACAATCACGATCACACAATCACAAGCACACAATCACAATCACACAATCGCAATCACACAATCACACAATCACACAATCACACAATCACACAATCACACAATCACACAATCACACCCTCTCACAATCACACAATCACACAATCAGACAATCACAATCGCACAATCATAATTACACAATCACACAATCACACAATCACACAATCACACAATCACCTAATCACACAATCACACAATCTCACAACCACACAATCACGCAAGCACACGTAACTCAACCACACAATCACAAAATCACACAATCACACAATCTCACAATCACACAATCACACAATCACGGTCACACAATCACACATTCACACAATCACAATCACACAATCACAATCACACAATCACAATCACACAATCACAATCACACAATCACAATCACACAATCACAATCACACAATCACAATCACACAATCACAATCACACAATCACAATCACACAATCACAATCACACAATCACAATCACACAATCACACAATCACAATCACACAATCACAATCACACAATCACAATCACACAATCACAATCACAATCACACAATCACAATCACACAATCACAATCACACAATCACAATCACACAATCACAATCACACAATCACAATCACACAATCACACAATCACACAGTTTACACAATCTCACAATCACGCAATCACACAATCACACAATCACACAATCACGCAATCACACAACCACACAATCACACAATCACAATCACACAATCACAATCACACAATCACAATCACACAATCACAATCACACAATCACAATCACACAATCACAATCACACAATCACAATCACACAACCACAATCACACAATCACAATCACACAATCACAATCACACAATCACAATCACACAATCACAATCACACAATCACAATCACACAATCACAATCACACAATCACAATCACACAATCACAATCACACAATCACAATCACACAATCACAATCACACAATCACAATCACACAATCACAATCACACAATCACAATCACACAATCACAATCACACAATCACAATCACACAATCACAATCACACAATCACAATCACACAATCACAATCACACAATCACAATCACACAATCACAATCACACAATCACAATCACACAATCACAATCACACAATCACAATCACACAATCACAATCACACAATCACAATCACACAATCACAATCACACAATCACACAATCACACAGTTTACACAATCTCACAATCACGCAATCACACCATCACACAATCACACAATCACGCAATCACACAACCACACTATCACACAATCACTCAATCACAATCACACAATCACAATCACACAATCACAATCACACAATCACAATCACACAATCACAATCACACAATCACAATCACACAATCACAATCACACAATCACAATCACACAATCACAATCACACAATCACAATCACACAATCACAATCACACAATCACAATCACACAATCACACAATCACACAATCACACAATCACACAATCACACAATCACACAATCACACAATCACACAATCACACAATCACACAATCTCACAATCACATAATCACACAATCACACAATCAGACAATCACAATCGCTCAATCACAATTACACAATCACACAATCACACAATCACACAATCACACAATCACACAATCACACAATCACACAATCGCACAATCACACAATCACACAAGCACACAATCACTCAATCACACAATCACACAATCACACAATCACACAATCGCACAATAACACTATCACAAAATCACAAAATCACACAATCACACAGTCACACAATCACACAATCACAATCACGCAATCACACAATCACGATCACACAATCACGATCACACAATCACAATCACACAATCACAATCACACAATCACACAATCACACAATCACACAAACACACAATCACACAATCACAATCACACAATCACAATCACACAATCACAATCACACAATCACAATCACACAATCACAATCACACAATCACAATCACACAATCACAATCACACAATCACAATCACACAATCACAATCACACAATCACAATCACACAATCACAATCACACAATCACAATCACACAATCACAATCACACAATCACAATCACACAATCACAATCACACAATCACAATCACACAATCACAATCACACAATCACAATCACACAATCACAATCACACAATCGCAATCACACAATCACAATCACACAATCACAATCACACAATCACAATCACACAATCACAATCACACAATCACAATCACACAATCACAATCACACAATCACAATCACACAATCACAATCACACAATCACAATCACACAATCACAATCACACAATCACAATCACACAATCACAATCACACAATCACAATCACACAATCACAATCACACAATCACAATCACACAATCATAATCACACAATCACAATCACACAATCACAATCACACAATCACAATCACACAATCACAATCACACAATCACAATCACACAATCACAATCACACAATCACAATCACACAATCACAATCACACAATCACAATCACACAATCACAATCACACAATCACAATCACACAATCACACAATCACACAATCACACAATCACAATCACACAATCACAATCACACAATCACAATCACACAATCACAATCACACAATCACAATCACACAATCACAATCACACAATCACAATCACACAATCACAATCACACAATCACAATCACACAATCACAATCACACAATCACACAATCACACAATCACACAATCACACAATCACAATCACACAATCACAATCACACAATCACAATCACACAATCACAATCACACAATCACAATCACACAATCACAATCACACAATCACGAGCACGCAATCACAATCACACAATCACACAATCACACAATCACACAATCACACAATCACACAATCTCACAATCACACAATCACAAAATCACACAATCACACAATCACACAATCAGACAATCACAATCGCACAATCACAATTACACAATCACACAATCACACAATCACACAATCACACAATCACACAATCACACAATCACACAATCGCACAATCACACAATCACACAAGCGCACAATCACTCAATCACACAATCACACAATCACACAATCACACAATAACACTATCACAAAATCACTAAATCACACAATCACACAGTCACACAATCACACAATCACAATCACGCAATCACACAATCACGATCACACAATCACGATCACACAATCACAAGCACACAATCACAATCACACAATCGCAATCACACAATCACACAATCACACAATCACACAATCACACAATCACACAATCACACAATCACACAATCTCACAATCACACAATCACACAATCAGACAATCACAATCGCACAATCACAATTACACAATCACACAATCACACAATCACACAATCACCTAATCACACAATCACACAATCTCACAACCACACAATCACGCAAGCACACGTAACTCAACCACACAATCACAAAATCACACAATCACACAATCTCACAATCACACAATCACACAATCACGGTCACACAATCACACATTCACACAATCACGCAATCACACAATCACTCAATCACACAATCACTCAATCACAATCACACAATCACAATCACACAATCACAATCACACAATCACAATCACACAATCACACAATCACACAATCTCACAATCACACAATCACACAATCACACAATCACACAATCACAATCATACAATCACAATCACACAAACACAATCACACAATCACAATCACACAATCACAATCACACAATCACAATCACACAATCACAATCACACAATCACACAATCACACAATCACACAATCTCACAATCACACAATCACACAATCACAATCACACAATCACAATCCCACAATCACAATCACACAATCACAATCACACAATCACAATCACACAATCACAATCACACAATCACAATCACACAATCACAATCACACAATCACAATCACACACTCACAATCACACAATCACAATCACACAATCACAATCACATAATCACAATCACACAATCACAATCACACAATCACAATCACACAATCACAATCACACAATCACAATCACACAATCACAATCACACAATCACAATCACACAATCACAATCACACAATCACAATCACACAATCACAATCACACAATCACAATCA
Source organism: Megachile rotundata (assembly GCF_050947335.1). Taxonomy (NCBI): domain Eukaryota; kingdom Metazoa; phylum Arthropoda; class Insecta; order Hymenoptera; family Megachilidae; genus Megachile; species Megachile rotundata. The sequence continues at coordinate 169,264 of NW_027473516.1, read as the reverse complement.
CACAATCACAATCACACAATCACAATCACACATTCACACAATCACACAGTTTACACAATCTCACAATCACGCAATCACACAATCACACAATCACACAATCACGCAATCACACAACCACACAATCACACAATCACTCAATCACAATCACACAATCACAATCACACAATCAGAATCACACAATCACAATCACACAATCACAATCATACAATCACAATCACACAATCACAATCACACAATCACAATCACACAATCACACAATCACACAATCACACAATCTCACAATCACACAATCACACAATCACACAATCACACAATCACACAATCACACAATCACAATCACACAATCACAATCACACAATCACGAGCACACAATCACAATCACACAATCACACAATCACACAATCACACAATCACACAATCACACAATCACACAATCTCACAATCACACAATCACACAATCACACAATCACACAATCAGACAATCACAATCGCTCAATCACAATTACACAATCACACAATCACACAATCACACAATCACACAATCACACAATCACACAATCACACAATCGCACAATCACACAATCACACAAGCACACAATCACTCAATCACACAATCACACAAGCACACAATCACACAATCGCACAATAACACTATCACAAAATCACAAAATCACACAATCACACAGTCACACAATCACACAATCACAATCACGCAATCACACAATCACGATCACACAATCACGATCACACAATCACAATCACACAATCACAATCACACAATCACACAATCACACAATCACACAATCACACAATCACACAATCACACAATCTCACAATCACACAATCACACAATCACACAATCACACAATCAGACAATCACAATCGCACAATCACAATTACACAATCACACAATCACACAATCACACAATCAGACAATCACAATCGCACAATCACAATTACACAATCACACAATCACACAATCACACAATCACCTAATCACACAATCACACAATCTCACAACCACACAATCACACAAGCACACATAACTCAATCACACAATCACAAAATCACACAATCACAAAATCTCACAATCACACAATCACACAATCACACAATCACGGTCACACAATCACACATTCACACAATCACGCAATCACACAATCACACAATCACACAATCACTCAATCACAATCACACAATCACAATCACACAATCACAATCACACAATCACAATCACACAATCACAATCACACAATCACAATCACACAATCACAATCACACAATCACAATCACACAATCACAATCACACCATCACAATCACACAATCACAATCACACAATCACAATCACACAATCACAATCACACAATCACGGTCACACAATCACACATTCACACAATCACGCAATCACACAATCTCACAATCACACAATCACACAATCACACAATCACACAATCACGCAATCACACAATCACACAATCACTCAATCACAATCACACAATCACAATCACACAATCACAATCACACAATCACAATCACACAATCACAATCATATAATCACAATCACACAATCACAATCACACAATCACAATCACACAATCACACAATCACACAATCACACAATCTCACAATCACACAATCACACAATCACACAATCACACAATCACACAATCACAATCACACAATCACAATCACACAATCACAATCACACAATCACCATCACACAATCACGAGCACACAATCACAATCGCACAATCACAATTACACAATCACACAATCGCACAATCACACAATCACACAATCACACAATCATCAATCACACAATCACGGTCACACAATCACAATCACACAATCACAATCACACAATCACAATCACACAATCACAATCACACAATCACAATCACACAATCACAATCACACAATCACAATCACACAATCACAATCACACAATCACAATCACACAATCACAATCACACAATCACAATCACACAATCACAATCACACAATCACAATCACACAATCACAATCACACAATCACAATCACACAATCACAATCACACAATCACAATCACACAATCACAATCACACAATCACAATCACACAATCACAATCACACAATCACAATCACACAATCACAATCACACAATCACAATCACACAATCACAATCACACAATCACAATCACACAATCACAATCACACAATCACAATCACACAATCACAATCACACAATCACAATCACACAATCACAATCACACAATCACAATCACACAATCACAATCACACAATCACAATCACACAATCACAATCACACAATCACAATCACACAATCACAATCACACAATCACAATCACACAATCACAATCACACAATCACAATCACACAATCACAATCACACAATCACAATCACACAATCACAATCACACAATCACAATCACACAATCACAATCACACAATCACAATCACACAATCACACAATCACAATCACACAATCACAATCACACAATCACAATCACACAATCACAATCACACAATCACACAATCACAATCACACAATCACAATCACACAATCACAATCACACAATCACAATCACACAATCACAATCACACAATCACAATCACACAATCTCAATCACACAATCACAATCACACAATCAGAATCACACAATCACAATCACACAATCACAATCACACAATCACAATCACACAATCACAATCACACAATCACACAATCACACAGTTTACACAATCTCACAATCACGCAATCACACAATCACACAATCACACAATCACGCAATCACACAACCACACAATCACACAATCACTCAATCACAATCACACAATCACAATCACACAATCACAATCACACAATCACAATCACACAATCACAATCATACAATCACAATCACACAATCACAATCACACAATCACAATCACACAATCACACAATCACACAATCACACAATCTCACAATCACACAATCACACAATCACACAATCACACAATCACACAATCACACAATCACAATCACACAATCACAATCACACAATCACAATCACACAATCACGAGCACACAATCACAATCACAAAATCACACAATCACACAATCACACAATCACACAATCACACAATCACACAATCTCACAATCACACAATCACACAATCACACAATCACACAATCAGACAATCACAATCGCTCAATCACAATTACACAATCACACAATCACACAATCACACAATCACACAATCACACAATCACACAATCACACAATCGCACAATCACACAATCACACAAGCACACAATCACTCAATCACACAATCACACAAGCACACAATCACACAATCGCACAATAACACTATCACAAAATCACAAAATCACACAATCACACAGTCACACAATCACACAATCACAATCACGCAATCACACAATCACGATCACACAATCACGATCACACAATCACAATCACACAATCACAATCACACAATCACACAATCACACAATCACACAATCATCAATCACACAATCACGGTCACACAATCACAATCACACAATCACAATCACACAATCACGATCACACAATCACAATCACACAATCACAATCACACAATCACAATCACACAATCACAATCACACAATCACAATCACACAATCACAATCACACAATCACACAATCACACAATCACACAATCACACAATCACACAATCTCACAATCACACAATCACACAATCACACATTCACACAATCAGACAATCACAATCACACAATCACAATCACACAATCACAATCACACAATCACAATCACACAATCACAATCACACAATCACAATCACACAATCACAATCACACAATCACAATCACACAATCACAGTCACACAATCACAATCACACAATCACAATCACACAATCACAATCACACAATCACAATCACACAATCACAATCACACAATCACAATCACACAATCACAATCACACAATCACAATCACACAATCACAATCACACAATCACAATCACACAATCACAATCACACAATCACAATCACACAATCACAATCACACAATCACAATCACACAATCACAATCACACAATCACAATCACACAATCACAATCACACAATCACAATCACACAATCACAATCACACAATCACAATCACACAATCACAATCACACAATCACAATCACACAATCACAATCACACAATCACAATCACAATCACACAATCACAATCACACAATCACAATCACACAATCACAATCACACAATCACAATCACACAATCACAATCACACAATAACAATCACACAACCACAATCACACAATCACAATCACACAATCACAATCACACAATCACAATCACACAATCACAATCACACAATCACAATCACACAATCACAATCATACAATCACAATCACACAATCACAATCACACAATCACAATCACACAATCACACAATCACACAATCACACAATCTCACAATCACACAATCACACAATCACACAATCACACAATCACACAATCACACAATCACAATCACACAATCACGAGCACACAATCACAATCACACAATCACACAATCACACAATCACACAATCACACAATCACACAATCTCACAATCACACAATCACACAATCACACAATCACACAATCACACAATCACACAATCAGACAATCACAATCGCTCAATCACAATTACACAATCACACAATCACACAATCACACAATCACACAATCACACAATCACACAATCACACAATCACAATCACACAATCACAATCACACAATCACAATCACACAATCACAATCACACAATCACAATCACACAATCACAATCACACAATCACAATCACACAATCACAATCACACAATCACAATCACACAATCACAATCACACAATCACAATCACACAATCACAATCACACAATCACAATCACACAATCACAATCACACAATCACAATCACACAATCACAATCACACAATCACACAATCACACAGTTTACACAATCTCACAATCACGCAATCACACAATCACACAATCACACAATCACGCAATCACACAAACACACAATCACACAATCACTCAATCACAATCACACAATCACAATCACACAATCACAATCACACAATCACAATCACACAATCACAATCATACAATCACAATCACACAATCACAATCACACAATCACAATCACACAATCACACAATCACACAATCACACAATCTCACAATCACACAATCACACAATCACACAATCACACAATCACACAATCACACAATCACAATCACACATTCACAATCACACAATCACAATCACACAATCACAATCACACAATCACGAGCACACAATCACAATCACACAATCACACAATCACACAATCACACAATCACACAATCACACAATCACACAATCTCACAATCACACAATCACACAATCACACAATCACACAATCACACAATCAGACAATCACAATCGCTCAATCACAATTACACAATCACACAATCACACAATCACACAATCACACAATCAGACAATCACAATCGCTCAATCACAATTACACAATCACACAATCACACAATCACACAGTCACACAATCACGCAATCACAATCACGCAATCACACAATCACGATCACACAATCACGATCACACAATCACAATCACACAATCACAATCACACAGTCACACAATCACACAATCACACAATCACACAATCACACAATCTCACAATCACACAATCACACAATCACACAATCACACAATCAGACAATCACAATCGCACAATCACAATTACACAATCACACAATCACACAATCACCTAATCACACAATCACACAATCTCACAACCACACAATCACACAAGCACACATAACTCAATCACACAATCACAAAATCACACAATCACACAATCTCACAATCACACAATCACACAATCACACAATCACGGTCACACAATCACACATTCACACAATCACGCAATCACACAATCACACAATCACACAATCACACAATCACTCAATCACAATCACACAATCACAATCACACAATCACAATCACACAATCACAATCACACAATCACAATCACACAATCACAATCACACAATCACAATCACACAATCACAATCACACAATCACAATCACACAATCACAATCACACAATCACAATCACACAATCACAATCACACCATCACAATCACACAATCACAATCACACAATCACAATCACACAATCACAATCACACAATCACAATCACACAATCACAATCACACAATCACAATCACACAATCACGGTCACACAATCACACATTCACACAATCACGCAATCACACAATCTCACAATCACACAATCACACAATCACACAATCACACAATCACGCAATCACACAATCACACAATCACACAATCACTCAATCACAATCACACAATCACAATCACACAATCACAATCACACAATCACAATCACACAATCACAATCACACAATCACAATCACACAATCACAATCACACAATCACACAATCACACAATCACACAATCACACAATCACACAATCACACAATCACAATCACACAATCACAATCACACAATCACAATCACACAATCACCATCACACAATCACGAGCACACAATCACAATCACACAATCACACAATCACACAATCACACAGTCACACAATCACACAATCACACAATCACACAATCACACAATCTCACAATCACACAATCACACAATCACACAATCACACAATCACACAATCAGACAATCACAATCGCACAATCACAATTACACAATCACACAATCACACAATCACACAATCACACAATCACACAATCACACAATCGCACAATCACACAATCACACAAGCACACAATCACTCAATCACACAATCACACAATCACACAATCACACAATCACACAATAACACTATCACAAAATCACACAATCACACAGTCACACAATCACACAATCACACAATCACACAATCACACAATCACCTAATCACACAATCACACAATCTCACAACCACACAATCACACAAGCACACATAACTCAATCACACAATCACAAAATCACACAATCACACAATCTCACAATCACACAATCACACAATCACACAATCACGGTCACACAATCACACATTCACACAATCACGCAATCACACAATCACACAATCACACAATCACTCAATCACAATCACACAATCACAATCACACAATCACAATCACACAATCACAATCACACAATCACAATCACACAATCACAATCACACAATCGCAATCACACAATCACAATCACACAATCACAATCACACAACCACAATCACACAATCACAATCACACAATCACAATCACACAATCACAATTACACAATCACAATCACATAATCACACAATCACACAATCACACAATCACACAATCACACAATCACACAATCACACAATCACACAATCACACAATCACACAATCACACAATCTCACAATCACACAATCACACAATCACACAATCACACAATCACACAATCACAATCACACAATCACAATCACACAATCACAATCACACAATCACGATCACACAATCACGATCACACAATTACGGTCACACAATCACGGTCACACAATCACAGTCACACCATCACACAATCACAATCACGCAATCACACAATCACACAATCACACAATCACACAATCACACAATCACACAATCACACAATCACACAATCACACAATCACACAATCACACAATCACACAATCACACAATCACACAATCACACAATCACACAATCACACAATCACACAATCACACAATCACACAATCACAATCACACAATCACACAATCACACAATCACAATCACACAATCACAATCACACAATCACAATCACACAATCACAATCACACAATCACAATCACACAATCACAATCACACAATCACAATCACACAATCACAATCACACAATCACACAATCACACAATCACACAATCACAATCACACAATCACAATCACACAATCACAATCACACAATCACAATCACACAATCACAATCACACAATCACAATCACAATCACACAATCACAATCACACAATCACAATCACACAATCACAATCACACAATCACAATCACACAATCACAATCACACAATCACAATCACACAATCACAATCACACAATCACAATCACACAATCACAATCACACAATCACAATCACACAATCACAATCACACAATCACAATCACACAATCACAATCACACAATCACAATCACACAATCACAATCACACAATCACACAATCACACAATCACACAATCACACAATCTCACAATCACACAATCACACAATCACACAATCACACAATCAGACAATCACAATCGCTCAATCACAATTACACAATCACACAATCACACAATCACACAATCACACAATCACACAATCACACAATCACACAATCGCACAATCACACAATCACACAAGCACACAATCACTCAATCACACAATCACACAAGCACACAATCACACAATCGCACAATAACACTATCACAAAATCACAAAATCACACAATCACACAGTCACACAATCACACAATCACAATCACGCAATCACACAATCACGATCACACAATCACGATCACACAATCACAATCACACAATCACAATCACACAATCACACAATCACACAATCACACAATCACACAATCACACAATCATCAATCACACAATCACGGTCACACAATCACAATCACACAATCACAATCACACAATCACAATCACACAATCACAATCACACAATCACAATCACACAATCACAATCACACAATCACAATCACACAATCACAATCACACAATCACACAATCACACAATCACACAATCACACAATCACACAATCTCACAATCACACAATCACACAATCACACAATCACACAATCAGACAATCACAATCACACAATCACAATCACACAATCACAATCACACAATCACAATCACACAATCACAATCACACAATCACAATCACACAATCACAATCACACAATCACAATCACACAATCACAATCACACAATCACAATCACACAATCACAATCACACAATCACAATCACACAATCACAATCACACAATCACAATCACACAATCACAATCACACAATCACAATCACACAATCACAATCACACAATCACAATCACACAATCACAATCACACAATCACAATCACACAATCACAATCACACAATCACAATCACACAATCACAATCACACAATCTCACAATCACACAATCACACAATCACACAATCACACAATCACACAATCACAATCACACAATCACAATCACACAATCACCATCACACAATCACGAGCACACAATCACAATCGCACAATCACAATTACACAATCACACAATCGCACAATCACACAATCACACAATCACACAATCACACAATCACACAATCATCAATCACACAATCACACAATCACACAATCACACAATCACACAATCACACAATCACACAATCACACAATCACACATTCACACAATCACAATCACACAATCACACAATCACACAATCACAATCACACAATCACAATCACACAATCACAATCACACAATCACAATCACACAATCACAATCACACAAACACAATCACACAATCACACAATCACACAATCACACAATCACACAATCACACAATCACACAATCACACAATCACAATCACACAATCACAATCACACATTCACAATCACACAATCACAATCACACAATCACAATCACACAATCACAATCACACAATCACAATCACACAATCACAATCACACAATCACAATCACACAATCACAATCACACAATCACAATCACACAATCACAATCACACAATCACAATCACACAATCACAATCACACAATCACAATCACACAATCACAATCACACAATCACAATCACACAATCACAATCACACAATCACAATCACACAATCACAATCACACAATCACAATCACACAATCACAATCACACAATCACAATCACACAATCACAATCACACAATCACAATCACACAATCACAATCACACAATCACAATCACACAATCACAATCACACAATCACAATCACACAATCCCAATCACACAATCACAATCACACAATCACAATCACACAATCACAATCACACAATCACAATCACACAATCACAATCACACAATCACAATCACACAATCACAATCACACAATCACAATCACACAATCACAATCACACAATCACAATCACACAATCACAATCACACAATCACAATCACACAATCACAATCACACAATCACAATCACACAATCACAATCACACAATCACAATCACACAATCACAATCACACAATCACAATCACACAATCACACAATCACACAATCACACAATCACACAATCTCACAATCACACAATCACACAATCACACAATCACACAATCAGACAATCACAATCGCTCAATCACAATTACACAATCACACAATCACACAATCACACAATCACACAATCACACAATCACACAATCACACAATCGCACAATCACACAATCACACAAGCACACAATCACTCAATCACACAATCACACAAGCACACAATCACACAATCGCACAATAACACTATCACAAAATCACAAAATCACACAATCACACAGTCACACAATCACACAATCACAATCACGCAATCACACAATCACGATCACACAATCACGATCACACAATCACAATCACACAATCACAATCACACAATCACACAATCACACAATCACACAATCACACAATCACACAATCATCAATCACACAATCACGGTCACACAATCACAATCACACAATCACAATCACACAATCACAATCACACAATCACAATCACACAATCACAATCACACAATCACAATCACACAATCACAATCACACAATCACAATCACACAATCACACAATCACACAATCACACAATCACACAATCACACAATCTCACAATCACACAATCACACAATCACACAATCACACAATCAGACAATCACAATCACACAATCACAATCACACAATCACAATCACACAATCACAATCACACAATCACAATCACACAATCACAATCACACAATCACAATCACACAATCACAATCACACAATCACAATCACACAATCACAATCACACAATCACAATCACACAATCACAATCACACAATCACAATCACACAATCACAATCACACAATCACAATCACACAATCACAATCACACAATCACAATCACACAATCACAATCACACAATCACAATCACACAATCACAATCACACAATCACAATCACACAATCACAATCACACAATCTCACAATCACACAATCACACAATCACACAATCACACAATCACACAATCACAATCACACAATCACAATCACACAATCACCATCACACAATCACGAGCACACAATCACAATCGCACAATCACAATTACACAATCACACAATCGCACAATCACACAATCACACAATCACACAATCACACAATCACACAATCATCAATCACACAATCACACAATCACACAATCACACAATCACACAATCACACAATCACACAATCACACAATCACACATTCACACAATCACAATCACACAATCACACAATCACACAATCACAATCACACAATCACAATCACACAATCACAATCACACAATCACAATCACACAATCACAATCACACAAACACAATCACACAATCACACAATCACACAATCACACAATCACACAATCACACAATCACACAATCACACAATCACAATCACACAATCACAATCACACATTCACAATCACACAATCACAATCACACAATCACAATCACACAATCACAATCACACAATCACAATCACACAATCACAATCACACAATCACAATCACACAATCACAATCACACAATCACAATCACACAATCACAATCACACAATCACAATCACACAATCACAATCACACAATCACAATCACACAATCACAATCACACAATCACAATCACACAATCACAATCACACAATCACAATCACACAATCACAATCACACAATCACAATCACACAATCACAATCACACAATCACAATCACACAATCACAATCACACAATCACAATCACACAATCACAATCACACAATCACAATCACACAATCACAATCACACAATCACAATCACACAATCACAATCACACAATCCCAATCACACAATCACAATCACACAATCACAATCACACAATCACAATCACACAATCACAATCACACAATCACAATCACACAATCACAATCACACAATCACAATCACACAATCACAATCACACAATCACAATCACACAATCACAATCACACAATCACAATCACACAATCACAATCACACAATCACAATCACACAATCACAATCACACAATCACAATCACACAATCACAATCACACAATCACAATCACACAATCACAATCACACAATCACACAATCACACAATCACACAATCTCACTATCACACAATCACACAATCACACAATCACACAATCACACAATCACAATCACACAATCACAATCACACAATCACAATCACACAATCACGAGCACACAATCACAATCACACAATCACACAATCACACAATCACACAATCACACAATCACACAATCACACAATCACACAATCTCACAATCACACAATCACACAATCACACAATCACACAATCAGACAATCACAATCGCTCAATCACAATTACACAATCACACAATCACACAATCACACAATCACACAATCACACAATCACACAATCACACAATCGCACAATCACACAATCACACAAGCACACAATCACTCAATCACACAATCACACAATCACACAATCACACAATCGCACAATAACACTATCACAAAATCACAAAATCACACAATCACACAGTCACACAATCACACAATCACAATCACGCAATCACACAATCACGATCACACAATCACGATCACACAATCACAATCACACAATCACAATCACACAATCACACAATCACACAATCACGCAAACACACAATCACACAATCTCACAATCACACAATCACACAATCACACAATCACACAATCAGACAATCACAATCGCACAATCACAATTACACAATCACACAATCACACAATCACACAATCACCTAATCACACAATCACACAATCTCACAACCACACAATCACACAAGCACACATAACTCAATCACACAATCACAAAATCACACAATCACACAATCTCACAATCACACAATCACACAATCACACAATCACGGTCACACAATCACACATTCACACAATCACGCAATCACACAATCACACAATCACACAATCACTCAATCACAATCACACAATCACAATCACACAATCACAATCACACAATCACAATCACACAATCACAATCACACAATCACAATCACACAATCACAATCACACAATCACAATCACACAATCACAATCACACAATCACAATCACACAATCACAATCACACCATCACAATCACACAATCACAATCACACAATCACACAATCATACAATCACACAATCTCACAATCACACAATCACACAATCACACAATCACACAATCACACAATCACAATCACACAATCACAATCACACAATCACAATCACACAATCACAATCACACAATCACAATCACACAATCACAATCACACAATCACACAATCACACAATCACACAATCTCACAATCACACAATCACACAATCACACAATCACAATCGCACAATCACAATTACACAATCACACAATCACACAATCACACAATCACACAATCACACAATCATCAATCACACAATCACGGTCACACAATCACACATTCACACAATCACACATTCACACAATCACACATTCACACAATCACACAATCACTCAATCACAAAATCACACAATCACACAATCACACAATTACACAATCACACAATCACACAGTCACACAATCACACAATCACAATCACGCAATCACACAATCACACAATCACACAATCACACAATCACAATCGCACAATCACAATCACACAATCACAATCACACAATCACAATCACACAATCACAATCACACAATCACAATCACACAATCACAATCACACAATCACAATCACACAATCACAATCACACAATCACAATCACACAATCACAATCACACAATCACAATCACACAATCACAATCACACAATCACAATCACACAATCACAATCACACAATCACAATCACACAATCACAATCACACAATCACAATCACACAATCACAATCACACAATCACAATCACACAATCACAATCACACAATCACACAATCACACAATCACACAATCACACAATCACACAATCACACAATCACACAATCACACAATCACACAATCACACAATCACACAATCACACAATCACACAATCACACAATCACACAATCACACAATCACACAATCACACAATCACACAATCACACAATCACACAATCACACAATCACACAATCACACAATCACACAATCACACAATCACACAATCACACAATCACACAATCACACAATCACACAATCACACAATCACACAATCACACAATCACACAATCACACAATCACACAATCACACAATCACACAATCACACAATCACACAATCACACAACCACACAATCACACAATCACACAATCACTCAATCACAATCACACAATCACAATCACACAATCACAATCACACAATCACAATCACACAATCACAATCACACAATCACAATCACACAATCACAATCACACAATCACAATCACACAATCACAATCACACAATCACAATCACACAATCACAATCACACAATCACAATCACACAATCACAATCACACAATCACAATCACACAATCACAATCACACAATCACAATCACACAATCACAATCACACAATCACAATCACACAATCACAATCACACAATCACAATCACACAATCACAATCACACAATCACAATCACACAATCACAATCACACAATCACAATCACACAATCACAATCACACAATCACAATCACACAATCACAATCACACAATCACAATCACACAATCACAATCACACAATCACAATCACACAATCACAATCACACAATCACAATCACACAATCACAATCACACAATCACAATCACACAATCACAATCACACAATCACAATCACACAATCACAATCACACAATCACAATCACACAATCACAATCACACAATCACAATCACACAATCACAATCACACAATCACAATCACACAATCACAATCACACAATCACAATCACACAATCACAATCACACAATCACAATCACACAATCACAATCACACAATCACAATCACACAATCACAATCACACAATCACAATCACACAATCACAATCACACAATCACAATCACACAATCACAATCACACAATCACAATCACACAATCACAATCACACAATCACAATCACACAATCACAATCACACAATCACAATCACACAATCACAATCACACAATCACAATCACACAATCACAATCACACAATCACAATCACACAATCACAATCACACAATCACAATCACACAATCACAATCACACAATCACAATCACACAATCACAATCACACAATCACAATCACACAATCACAATCACACAATCACAATCACACAATCACAATCACACAATCACAATCACACAATCACAATCACACAATCACAATCACACAATCACAATCACACAATCACAATCACACAATCACAATCACACAATCACAATCACACAATCACAATCACACAATCACAATCACACAATCACAATCACACAATCACAATCACACAATCACAATCACACAATCACAATCACACAATCACAATCACACAATCACAATCACACAATCACAATCACACAATCACAATCACACAATCACAATCACACAATCACAATCACACAATCACAATCACACAATCACAATCACACAATCACAATCACACAATCACAATCACACAATCACAATCACACAATCACAATCACACAATCACAATCACACAATCACAATCACACAATCACAATCACACAATCACAATCACACAATCACAATCACACAATCACAATCACACAATCACAATCACACAATCACAATCACATAATCACAATCACACAATCACAATCACACAATCACAATCACACAATCACAATCACACAATCACAATCACACAATCACAATCACACAATCACAATCACACAATCTCACAATCACACAATCACACAATCACACAATCACACAATCACACAATCACAATCACACAATCACAATCACACAATCACAATCACACAATCACCATCACACAATCACGAGCACACAATCACAATCGCACAATTACACAATCACACAATCGCACAATCACACAATCACACAATCACACAATCACACAATCACACAATCATCAATCACACAATCACGGTCACACAATCACACATTCACACAATCACACAATCACACAATCACACAATCACACAATCACTCAATCACAAAATCACACAATCACACAATCACACAATTACACAATCACACAATCACACAGTCACACAATCACACAATCACAATCACACAATCACACAATCACACAATCACAATCACACAATCACAATCACACAATCACAATCACACAATCACAATCACACAATCACAATCACACAATCACAATCACACAAACACAATCACACAATCACACAATCACACAATCACACAATCACAATCACACAATCACAATCACACATTCACAATCACACAATCACAATCACACAATCACAATCACACAATCACAATCACACAATCACAATCACACAATCACAATCACACAATCACAATCACACAATCACAATCACACAATCACAATCACACAATCACAATCACACAATCACAATCACACAATCACAATCACACAATCACAATCACACAATCACAATCACACAATCACAATCACACAATCACAATCACACAATCACAATCACACAATCACAATCACACAATCACAATCACACAATCACAATCACACAATCACAATCACACAATCACAATCACACAATCACAATCACACAATCACAATCACACAATCACAATCACACAATCACAATCACACAATCACAATCACACAATCACAATCACACAATCACAATCACACAATCACAATCACACAATCACAATCACACAATCACAATCACACAATCACAATCACACAATCACAATCACACAATCACAATCACACAATCTCACAATCACACAATCACACAATCACACAATCACACAATCACACAATCACAATCACACAATCACAATCACACAATCACCATCACACAATCACGAGCACACAATCACAATCGCACAATCACAATTACACAATCACACAATCGCACAATCACACAATCACACAATCACACAATCACACAATCACACAATCATCAATCACACAATCACGGTCACACAATCACACATTCACACAATCACACAATCACACAATCACACAATCACTCAATCACAAAATCACACAATCACACAATCACACAATTACACAATCACACAATCACACAGTCACACAATCACACAATCACACAATCACGATCACACAATCACGGTCACACAATCACGATCACACAATCACGATCACACAATTACGGTCACACAATCACGGTCACACAATCACA
The DNA here is from genome assembly GCF_050947335.1 of Megachile rotundata. Taxonomy (NCBI): domain Eukaryota; kingdom Metazoa; phylum Arthropoda; class Insecta; order Hymenoptera; family Megachilidae; genus Megachile; species Megachile rotundata. Next base: position 151,596 of record NW_027473516.1, on the reverse strand, counting down.
GTCACACAATCACACAATCACAATCACGCAATCACACAATCACACAATCACACAATCACACAATCACACAATCACACAATCACACAATCACACAATCACACAATCACACAATCACACAATCACACAATCACACAATCTCACAATCACACAATCACACAATCACACAATCACACAATCACACAATCACACAATCACAATCACACAATCACAATCACACAATCACAATCACACAATCACGAGCACACAATCACAATCACACAATCACACAATCACACAATCACACAATCACACAATCACACAATCACACAATCACACAATCTCACAATCACACAATCACACAATCACACAATCACACAATCAGACAATCACAATCGCTCAATCACAATTACACAATCACACAATCACACAATCACACAATCACACAATCACACAATCACACAATCACACAATCGCACAATCACACAATCACACAAGCACACAATCACTCAATCACACAATCACACAATCACACAATCACACAATCGCACAATAACACTATCACAAAATCACAAAATCACACAATCACACAGTCACACAATCACACAATCACAATCACGCAATCACACAATCACGATCACACAATCACGATCACACAATCACAATCACACAATCACAATCACACAATCACACAATCACACAATCACACAAACACACAATCACACAATCTCACAATCACACAATCACACAATCACACAATCACACAATCAGACAATCACAATCGCACAATCACAATTACACAATCACACAATCACACAATCACACAATCACCTAATCACACAATCACACAATCTCACAACCACACAATCACACAAGCACACATAACTCAATCACACAATCACAAAATCACACAATCACACAATCTCACAATCACACAATCACACAATCACACAATCACGGTCACACAATCACACATTCACACAATCACGCAATCACACAATCACACAATCACACAATCACTCAATCACAATCACACAATCACAATCACACAATCACAATCACACAATCACAATCACACAATCACAATCACACAATCACAATCACACAATCACAATCACACAATCACAATCACACAATCACAATCACACAATCACAATCACACAATCACAATCACACCATCACAATCACACAATCACAATCACACAATCACACAATCATACAATCACACAATCTCACAATCACACAATCACACAATCACACAATCACACAATCACACAATCACAATCACACAATCACAATCACACAATCACAATCACACAATCACAATCACACAATCACAATCACACAATCACAATCACACAATCACAATCACACAATCACACAATCACACAATCACACAATCTCACAATCACACAATCACACAATCACACAATCACAATCGCACAATCACAATTACACAATCACACAATCACACAATCACACAATCACACAATCACACAATCATCAATCACACAATCACGGTCACACAATCACACATTCACACAATCACACATTCACACAATCACACATTCACACAATCACACAATCACTCAATCACAAAATCACACAATCACACAATCACACAATTACACAATCACACAATCACACAGTCACACAATCACACAATCACAATCACGCAATCACACAATCACACAATCACACAATCACACAATCACAATCGCACAATCACAATCACACAATCACAATCACACAATCACAATCACACAATCACAATCACACAATCACAATCACACAATCACAATCACACAATCACAATCACACAATCACAATCACACAATCACAATCACACAATCACAATCACACAATCACAATCACACAATCACAATCACACAATCACAATCACACAATCACAATCACACAATCACAATCACACAATCACAATCACACAATCACACAATCACACAATCACACAATCACACAATCACACAATCACACAATCACACAATCACACAATCACACAATCACACAATCACACAATCACACAATCACACAATCACACAATCACACAATCACACAATCACACAATCACACAATCACACAATCACACAATCACACAATCACACAATCACACAATCACACAATCACACAATCACACAATCACACAATCACACAATCACACAATCACACAATCACACAATCACACAATCACACAATCACACAATCACACAATCACACAATCACACAATCACACAATCACACAATCACACAATCACACAATCACACAATCACACAATCACACAATCACACAACCACACAATCACACAATCACACAATCACTCAATCACAATCACACAATCACAATCACACAATCACAATCACACAATCACAATCACACAATCACAATCACACAATCACAATCACACAATCACAATCACACAATCACAATCACACAATCACAATCACACAATCACAATCACACAATCACAATCACACAATCACAATCACACAATCACAATCACACAATCACAATCACACAATCACAATCACACAATCACAATCACACAATCACAATCACACAATCACAATCACACAATCACAATCACACAATCACAATCACACAATCACAATCACACAATCACAATCACACAATCACAATCACACAATCACAATCACACAATCACAATCACACAATCACAATCACACAATCACAATCACACAATCACAATCACACAATCACAATCACACAATCACAATCACACAATCACAATCACACAATCACAATCACACAATCACAATCACACAATCACAATCACACAATCACAATCACACAATCACAATCACACAATCACAATCACACAATCACAATCACACAATCACAATCACACAATCACAATCACACAATCACAATCACACAATCACAATCACACAATCACAATCACACAATCACAATCACACAATCACAATCACACAATCACAATCACACAATCACAATCACACAATCACAATCACACAATCACAATCACACAATCACAATCACACAATCACAATCACACAATCACAATCACACAATCACAATCACACAATCACAATCACACAATCACAATCACACAATCACAATCACACAATCACAATCACACAATCACAATCACACAATCACAATCACACAATCACAATCACACAATCACAATCACACAATCACAATCACACAATCACAATCACACAATCACAATCACACAATCACAATCACACAATCACAATCACACAATCACAATCACACAATCACAATCACACAATCACAATCACACAATCACAATCACACAATCACAATCACACAATCACAATCACACAATCACAATCACACAATCACAATCACACAATCACAATCACACAATCACAATCACACAATCACAATCACACAATCACAATCACACAATCACAATCACACAATCACAATCACACAATCACAATCACACAATCACAATCACACAATCACAATCACACAATCACAATCACACAATCACAATCACACAATCACAATCACACAATCACAATCACACAATCACAATCACACAATCACAATCACACAATCACAATCACACAATCACAATCACACAATCACAATCACACAATCACAATCACACAATCACAATCACACAATCACAATCACACAATCACAATCACACAATCACAATCACACAATCACAATCACACAATCACAATCACACAATCACAATCACACAATCACAATCACACAATCACAATCACACAATCACAATCACACAATCACAATCACACAATCACAATCACACAATCACAATCACACAATCACAATCACACAATCACAATCACACAATCACAATCACACAATCACAATCACACAATCACAATCACATAATCACAATCACACAATCACAATCACACAATCACAATCACACAATCACAATCACACAATCACAATCACACAATCACAATCACACAATCACAATCACACAATCTCACAATCACACAATCACACAATCACACAATCACACAATCACACAATCACAATCACACAATCACAATCACACAATCACAATCACACAATCACCATCACACAATCACGAGCACACAATCACAATCGCACAATTACACAATCACACAATCGCACAATCACACAATCACACAATCACACAATCACACAATCACACAATCATCAATCACACAATCACGGTCACACAATCACACATTCACACAATCACACAATCACACAATCACACAATCACACAATCACTCAATCACAAAATCACACAATCACACAATCACACAATTACACAATCACACAATCACACAGTCACACAATCACACAATCACAATCACACAATCACACAATCACACAATCACAATCACACAATCACAATCACACAATCACAATCACACAATCACAATCACACAATCACAATCACACAAACACAATCACACAATCACACAATCACACAATCACACAATCACAATCACACAATCACAATCACACAATCACAATCACACATTCACAATCACACAATCACAATCACACAATCACAATCACACAATCACAATCACACAATCACAATCACACAATCACAATCACACAATCACAATCACACAATCACAATCACACAATCACAATCACACAATCACAATCACACAATCACAATCACACAATCACAATCACACAATCACAATCACACAATCACAATCACACAATCACAATCACACAATCACAATCACACAATCACAATCACACAATCACAATCACACAATCACAATCACACAATCACAATCACACAATCACAATCACACAATCACAATCACACAATCACAATCACACAATCACAATCACACAATCACAATCACACAATCACAATCACACAATCACAATCACACAATCACAATCACACAATCACAATCACACAATCACAATCACACAATCACAATCACACAATCACAATCACACAATCACAATCACACAATCACAATCACACAATCACAATCACACAATCACAATCACACAATCACAATCACACAATCACAATCACACAATCACAATCACACAATCACAATCACACAATCACAATCACACAATCACAATCACACAATCACAATCACACAATCACAATCACACAATCACAATCACACAATCACAATCACACAATCACAATCACACAATCACAATCACACAATCACAATCACACAATCACAATCACACAATCACAATCACACAATCACAATCACACAATCACAATCACACAATCACAATCACACAATCACAATCACACAATCACAATCACACAATCACAATCACACAATCACAATCACACAATCACAATCACACAATCACAATCACACAATAACAATCACACAACCACAATCACACAATCACAATCACACATTCACAATCACACAATCACAATCACACAATCACAATCACACAATCACAATCACACAATCACAATCATACAATCACAATCACACAATCACAATCACACAATCACAATCACACAATCACACAATCACACAATCTCACCTCACAATCACACAATCACACAATCACACAATCACACAATCACACAATCACACAATCACAATCACACAATCACAATCACACAATCACAATCACACAATCACGAGCACACAATCACAATCACACAATCACACAATCACACAATCACACAATCACACAATCACACAATCTCACAATCACACAATCACACAATCACACAATCACACAATCACACAATCAGACAATCACAATCGCTCAATCACAATTACACAATCACACAATCACACAATCACACAATCACACAATCACACAATCACACAATCACACAATCACACAATCGCACAATCACACAATCACACAAGCACACAGTCACTCAATCACACAATCACACAATCACACAATCACACAATCGCACAATAACACTATCACAAAATCACAAAATCACACAATCACACAGTCACACAATCACACAATCACAATCACGCAATCACACAATCACGATCACACAATCACGATCACACAATCACAATCACACAATCACAATCACACAATCACAATCACACAATCACAATCACACAATCACAATCACACTATCACAATCACACAATCACAATCACACAATCACAATCACACAATCACAATCACACCATCACAATCACACAATCACAATCACACAATCACAATCACACAATCACACAATCATACAATCACACAATCTCACAATCACACAATCACACAATCACACAATCACACAATCACACAATCACAATCACACAATCACAATCACACAATCACAATCACACAATCACAATCACACAATCACAATCACACAATCACAATCACACAATCACAATCACACAATCACAATCACACAATCACACAATCACACAATCACACAATCTCACAATCACACAATCACACAATCACAATCGCACAATCACAATTACACAATCACACAATCACACAATCACACAATCACACAATCACACAATCATCAATCACACAATCACGGTCACACAATCACACATTCACACAATCACACATTCACACAATCACACATTCACACAATCACACAATCACTCAATCACAAAATCACACAATCACACAATCACACAATCACACAATTACACAATCACACAATCACACAGTCACACAATCACACAATCACAATCACGCAATCACACAATCACACAATCACACAATCACACAATCACACAATCACACAATCACACAATCACACAATCACACAATCACACAATCACACAATCACACAATCACACAATCACACAATCACTCAATCACAATCGCACAATCACAATCGCACAATCACAATCACACAATCACAATCACACAATCACAATCACACAATCACAATCACACAATCACAATCACACAATCACAATCACACAATCACAATCACACAATCACAATCACACAATCACAATCACACAATCACAATCACACAATCACAATCACACAATCACAATCACACAATCACAATCACACAATCACAATCACACAATCACAATCACACAATCACAATCACACAATCACAATCACACAATCACAATCACACAATCACAATCACACAATCACAATCACACAATCACAATCACACAATCACAATCACACAATCACAATCACACAATCACAATCACACAATCACAATCACACAATCACAATCACACAATCACAATCACACAATCACAATCACACAATCACAATCACACAATCACAATCACACAATCACAATCACACAATCACAATCACACAATCACAATCACACAATCACAATCACACAATCACAATCACACAATCACAATCACACAATCACAATCACACAATCACAATCACACAATCACAATCACACAATCACAATCACACAATCACAATCACACAATCACAATCACACAATCACAATCACACAATCACAATCACACAATCACAATCACACAATCACAATCACACAATCACAATCACACAATCACAATCACACAATCACAATCACACAATCACAATCACACAATCACAATCACACAATCACAATCACACAATCACAATCACACAATCACAATCACACAATCACAATCACACAATCACACAATCACACAGTTTACACAATCTCACAATCACGCAATCACACAATCACACAATCACACAATCACGCAATCACACAAACACACAATCACACAATCACCCAATCACAATCACACAATCACAATCACACAATCACAATCACACAATCACAATCACACAATCACAATCACACAATCACAATCACACAATCACAATCACACAATCACACAATCACACAATCACACAATCTCACAATCACACAATCACACAATCACACAATCACACAATCACACAATCACACAATCACACAATCACACAATCACACAATCACAATCACACAATCACAATCACACAATCACAATCACACAATCACGAGCACACAATCACAATCACACAATCACACAATCGCACAATCACACAATCACACAATCACACAATCACACAATCACACAATCACACAATCTCACAATCACACAATCACACAATCACACAATCACACAATCACACAATCACACAATCACACAATCACAATCACACAATCACAATCACACAATCACAATCACACAATCACGAGCACACAATCACAATCACACAATCACACAATCGCACAATCACACAATCACACAATCACACAAGCACACAGTCACTCAATCACACAATCACACAATCACACAATCACACAATCGCACAATAACACTATCACAAAATCACAAAATCACACAATCACACAGTCACACAATCACACAATCACAATCACGCAATCACACAATCACGATCACACAATCACGATCACACAATCACAATCACACAATCACAATCACACAATCACAATCACACAATCACAATCACACAATCACAATCACACAATCACAATCACACAATCACAATCACACAATCACACAATCACACAATCACACAATCACACAATCACAATCACACAATCACAATCACACAATCACAATCACACAATCACACAATCACACAATCACAATCACACAATCACAATCACACAATCACAATCACACAATCACAATCACACAATCACAATCACACAATCACAATCACACAATCACAATCACACAATCACACAATCACACAATCACACAATCTCACAATCACACAATCACACAATCACAATCGCACAATCACAATTACACAATCACACAATCACACAATCACACAATCACACAATCACACAATCATCAATCACACAATCACGGTCACACAATCACACATTCACACAATCACACATTCACACAATCACACATTCACACAATCACACAATCACTCAATCACAAAATCACACAATCACACAATCACACAATTACACAATCACACAATCACACAGTCACACAATCACACAATCACAATCACGCAATCACACAATCACACAATCACACAATCACACAATCACACAATCACACAATCACACAATCACACAATCACACAATCACACAATCACACAATCACACAATCACACAATCACACAATCACACAATCACTCAATCACAATCGCACAATCACAATCGCACAATCACAATCGCACAATCACAATCACACAATCACAATCACACAATCACAATCACACAATCACAATCACACAATCACACAATCACACAATCACAATCACACAATCACAATCACACAATCACAATCACACAATCACAATCACACAATCACAATCACACAATCACAATCACACAATCACAATCACACAATCACAATCACACAATCACAATCACACAATCACAATCACACAATCACAATCACACAATCACAATCACACAATCACAATCACACAATCACAATCACACAATCACAATCACACAATCACAATCACACAATCACAATCACACAATCACAATCACACAATCACAATCACACAATCACACAATCACACAATCACACAATCACACAATCGCACAATCACACAATCACACAAGCACACAATCACTCAATCACACAATCACACAATCACACAATCACACAATCACACAATCACACAATAACACAATCACACAATCACAATCACACAATCACAATCACACAATCACAATCACACAATCACAATCACACAATCACAATCACACAATCACAATCACACAATCACAATCACACAATCACAATCACACAATCACAATCACACAATCACAATCACACAATCACAATCACACAATCACAATCACACAATCACAATCACACAATCACAATCACACAATCACAATCACACAATCACAATCACACAATCACAATCACACAATCACAATCACACAATCACAATCACACAATCACAATCACACAATCACAATCACACAATCACAATCACACAATCACAATCACACAATCACACAATCACACAGTTTACACAATCTCACAATCACGCAATCACACAATCACACAATCACACAATCACGCAATCACACAAACACACAATCACACAATCACCCAATCACAATCACACAATCACAATCACACAATCACAATCACACAATCACAATCACACAATCACAATCATACAATCACAATCACACAATCACAATCACACAATCACAATCACACAATCACACAATCACACAATCACACAATCTCACAATCACACAATCACACAATCACACAATCACACAATCACACAATCACACAATCACACAATCACAATCACACAATCACAATCACACAATCACAATCACACAATCACAATCACACAATCACGAGCACACAATCACAATCACACAATCACACAATCGCACAATCACACAATCACACAATCACACAATCACACAATCACACAATCACACAATCACACAATCTCACAATCACACAATCACACAATCACACAATCACACAATCACACAATCAGACAATCACAATCGCTCAATCACAATTACACAATCACACAATCACACAATCACACAATCACACAATCACACAATCACACAATCACACAATCGCACAATCACACAATCACACAAGCACACAATCACTCAATCACACAATCACACAATCACACAATCACACAATCGCACAATAACACTATCACAAAATCACAAAATCACACAATCACACAGTCACACAATCACGCAATCACAATCACGCAATCACACAATCACGATCACACAATCACGATCACACAATCACAATCACACAATCACAATCACACAGTCACACAATCACACAATCACACAATAACACAATCACACAATCTCACAATCACACAATCACACAATCACACAATCACACAATCACACAATCACACAATCAGACAATCACAATCGCACAATCACAATTACACAATCACACAATCACACAATCACACAATCACCTAATCACACAATCACACAATCTCACAACCACACAATCACACAAGCACACATAACTCAATCACACAATCACACAATCACACAATCACGGTCACACAATCACACATTCACACAATCACGCAATCACACAATCACACAATCACACAATCACACAATCACTCAATCACAATCACACAATCACAATCACACAATCACAATCACACAATCACAATCACACAATCACAATCACACAATCACAATCACACAATCACAATCACACAATCACACAATCACACAATCACACAATCACACAATCACACAATCACACAATCTCACAATCACACAATCACACAATCACACAATCATACAATCACACAATCAGACAATCACAATCGCTCAATCACAATTACACAATCACACAATCACACAATCACACAATCACACAATCACACAATCACACAATCGCACAATCACACAATCACACAAGCACACAATCACTCAATCACACAATCACACAATCACACAATCACACAATCGCACAATAACACTATCACAAAATCACAAAATCACACAATCACACAGTCACACAATCACACAATCACAATCACGCAATCACACAATCACGATCACACAATCACGATCACACAATCACAATCACACAATCACAATCACACAATCACACAATCACACAATCACACAATCACACAATCACACAATCTCACAATCACACAATCACACAATCACACAATCACACAATCAGACAATCACAATCGCACAATCACAATTACACAATCACACAATCACACAATCACACAATCACCTAATCACACAATCACACAATCTCACAACCACACAATCACACAAGCACACATAACTCAATCACACAATCACAAAATCACACAATCACACAATCTCACAATCACACAATCACACATTCACACAATCACGCAATCACACAATCACACAATCACACAATCACTCAATCACAATCACACAATCACAATCACACAATCACAATCACACAATCACAATCACACAATCACAATCACACAATCACAATCACACAATCACAATCACACAATCACAATCACACAATCACAATCACACAATCACAATCACACAATCACAATCACACAATCACAATCACACAATCACAATCACACAATCACAATCACACCATCACAATCACACAATCACAATCACACAATCACACAATCATACAATCACACAATCTCACAATCACACAATCACACAATCACACAATCACACAATCACACAATCACACAATCACAATCACACAATCACAATCACACAATCACAATCACACAATCACAATCACACAATCACAATCACACAATCACACAATCACACAATCACACAATCTCACAATCACACAATCACACAATCACACAATCACAATCGCACAATCACAATTACACAATCACACAATCACACAATCACACAATCACACAATCACACAATCACACAATCACACAATCACACAAGCACACAATCACACAATCACACAATCACACAATCACACAATCACACAATCACACAATCACACAATCACACAATCACACAATCACACAATCACACAATCACACAATCACACAATCACACAATCACACAATCACGCAATCACACAATCACGCAATCACACAATCACGCAATCACACAATCACCCAATCACACAATCACACAATCACACAATCACACAATCACACAATCACACAATCACACAATCACACAATCACACAATCACACAATCACACAATCACACAATCACACAATCACACAATCACACAATCACACAATCACACAATCACAATCACACAATCACAATCACACAATCACAATCACACAATCACAATCACACAATCACAATCACACAATCACAATCGCACAATCACAATCGCACAATCACAATCGCACAATCACAATCGCACAATCACAATCGCACAATCACAATCGCACAATCACAATCGCACAATCACAATCGCACAATCACAATCGCACAATCACAATCGCACAATCACAATCGCACAATCACAATCGCACAATCACAATCACACAATCACAATCACACAATCACAATCACACAATCACAATCACACAATCACAATCACACAATCACAATCCCACAATCACAATCACACAATCACAATCACACAATCACAATCACACAATCACAATCACACAATCACAATCACACAATCACAATCACACAATCACAATCACACAATCACAATCACACAATCACAATCACACAATCACAATCACACAATCACAATCACACAATCACAATCACACAATCACAATCACACAATCACAATCACACAATCACAATCACACAATCACAATCACACAATCACAATCACACAATCACAATCACACAATCACAATCACACAATCACAATCACACAATCACAATCACACAATCACAATCACACAATCACAATCACACAATCACAATCACACAATCACAATCACACAATCACAATCACACAATCACAATCACACAATCACAATCACACAATCACGGTCATACAATCACACATTCACACAATCACGCAATCACACAATCTCACAATCACACAATCACACAATCACACAATCACACAATCACGCAATCACACAATCACACAATCACACAATCACTCAATCACAATCACACAATCACAATCACACAATCACAATCACACAATCACAATCATACAATCACAATCACACAATCACAATCACACAATCACACAATCACACAATCACACAATCTCACAATCACACAATCACACAATCACACAATCACACAATCACAATCACACAATCACAATCACACAATCACAATCACACAATCACAATCACACAATCACAATCACACAATCACAATCACACAATCACAATCACACAATCACAATCACACAATCACGAGCACACAATCACAATCACACAATCACACAATCACACAATCACACAATCACACAATCACACAATCACACAATCACACAATCACACAATCTCACAATCACACAATCACACAATCACACAATCAGACAATCACAATCGCACAATCACAATTACACAATCACACAATCACACAATCACACAATCACACAATCACACAATCACACAATCACACAATCACACAATCACACAATCACACAATCACACAATCACACAATCACACAATCACACAATCACACAATAACACAATCACACAATCACAATCACACAATCACAATCACACAATCACAATCACACAATCACAATCACACAATCACAATCACACAATCACAATCACACAATCACAATCACACAATCACAATCACACAATCACAATCACACAATCACAATCACACAATCACAATCACACAATCACAATCACACAATCACAATCACACAATCACAATCACACAATCACAATCACACAATCACAATCACACAATCACAATCACACAATCACAATCACACAATCACAATCACACAATCACAATCACACAATCACAATCACACAATCACACAATCACACAGTTTACACAATCTCACAATCACGCAATCACACAATCACACAATCACACAATCACGCAATCACACAAACACACAATCACACAATCACCCAATCACAATCACACAATCACAATCACACAATCACAATCACACAATCACAATCACACAATCACAATCATACAATCACAATCACACAATCACAATCACACAATCACAATCACACAATCACACAATCACACAATCACACAATCTCACAATCACACAATCACACAATCACACAATCACACAATCACACAATCACACAATCACACAATCACAATCACACAATCACAATCACACAATCACAATCACACAATCACAATCACACAATCACGAGCACACAATCACAATCACACAATCACACAATCGCACAATCACACAATCACACAATCACACAATCACACAATCACACAATCACACAATCACACAATCTCACAATCACACAATCACACAATCACACAATCACACAATCACACAATCAGACAATCACAATCGCTCAATCACAATTACACAATCACACAATCACACAATCACACAATCACACAATCACACAATCACACAATCACACAATCGCACAATCACACAATCACACAAGCACACAATCACTCAATCACACAATCACACAATCACACAATCACACAATCGCACAATAACACTATCACAAAATCACAAAATCACACAATCACACAGTCACACAATCACGCAATCACAATCACGCAATCACACAATCACGATCACACAATCACGATCACACAATCACAATCACACAATCACAATCACACAGTCACACAATCACACAATCACACAATAACACAATCACACAATCTCACAATCACACAATCACACAATCACACAATCACACAATCAGACAATCACAATCGCACAATCACAATTACACAATCACACAATCACACAATCACACAATCACCTAATCACACAATCACACAATCTCACAACCACACAATCACACAAGCACACATAACTCAATCACACAATCACACAATCACACAATCACGGTCACACAATCACACATTCACACAATCACGCAATCACACAATCACACAATCACACAATCACACAATCACTCAATCACAATCACACAATCACAATCACACAATCACAATCACACAATCACAATCACACAATCACAATCACACAATCACAATCACACAATCACAATCACACAATCACACAATCACACAATCACACAATCACACAATCACACAATCACACAATCTCACAATCACACAATCACACAATCACACAATCATACAATCACACAATCAGACAATCACAATCGCTCAATCACAATTACACAATCACACAATCACACAATCACACAATCACACAATCACACAATCACACAATCGCACAATCACACAATCACACAAGCACACAATCACTCAATCACACAATCACACAATCACACAATCACACAATCGCACAATAACACTATCACAAAATCACAAAATCACACAATCACACAGTCACACAATCACACAATCACAATCACGCAATCACACAATCACGATCACACAATCACGATCACACAATCACAATCACACAATCACAATCACACAATCACACAATCACACAATCACACAATCACACAATCACACAATCTCACAATCACACAATCACACAATCACACAATCACACAATCAGACAATCACAATCGCACAATCACAATTACACAATCACACAATCACACAATCACACAATCACCTAATCACACAATCACACAATCTCACAACCACACAATCACACAAGCACACATAACTCAATCACACAATCACAAAATCACACAATCACACAATCTCACAATCACACAATCACACATTCACACAATCACGCAATCACACAATCACACAATCACACAATCACTCAATCACAATCACACAATCACAATCACACAATCACAATCACACAATCACAATCACACAATCACAATCACACAATCACAATCACACAATCACAATCACACAATCACAATCACACAATCACAATCACACAATCACAATCACACAATCACAATCACACAATCACAATCACACAATCACAATCACACAATCACAATCACACCATCACAATCACACAATCACAATCACACAATCACACAATCATACAATCACACAATCTCACAATCACACAATCACACAATCACACAATCACACAATCACACAATCACACAATCACACAATCACACAATCACACAATCACACAATCACACAATCACACAATCACACAATCACACAATCACACAATCACACAATCACACAATCACACAATCACACAATCACACAATCACACAATCACACAATCACACAATCACACAATCACACAATCACGCAATCACACAATCACCCAATCACACAATCACACAATCACACAATCACACAATCACACAATCACACAATCACACAATCACACAATCACACAATCACACAATCACACAATCACACAATCACACAATCACACAATCACACAATCACACAATCACACAATCACACAATCACAATCACACAATCACAATCACACAATCACAATCACACAATCACAATCACACAATCACAATCACACAATCACAATCACACAATCACAATCACACAATCACAATCACACAATCACAATCGCACAATCACAATCGCACAATCACAATCGCACAATCACAATCGCACAATCACAATCGCACAATCACAATCGCACAATCACAATCGCACAATCACAATCGCACAATCACAATCGCACAATCACAATCGCACAATCACAATCACACAATCACAATCACACAATCACAATCACACAATCACAATCACACAATCACAATCACACAATCACAATCACACAATCACAATCACACAATCACAATCACACAATCACAATCACACAATCACAATCACACAATCACAATCACACAATCACAATCACACAATCACAATCACACAATCACAATCACACAATCACAATCACACAATCACAATCACACAATCACAATCACACAATCACAATCACACAATCACAATCACACAATCACAATCACACAATCACAATCACACAATCACAATCACACAATCACAATCACACAATCACAATCACACAATCACAATCACACAATCACAATCACACAATCACAATCACACAATCACAATCACACAATCACAATCACACAATCACAATCACACAATCACAATCACACAATCACAATCACACAATCACAATCACACAATCACAATCACACAATCACAATCACACAATCACAATCACACAATCACAATCACACAATCACGGTCATACAATCACACATTCACACAATCACGCAATCACACAATCTCACAATCACACAATCACACAATCACACAATCACACAATCACGCAATCACACAATCACACAATCACACAATCACTCAATCACAATCACACAATCACAATCACACAATCACAATCACACAATCACAATCATACAATCACAATCACACAATCACAATCACACAATCACACAATCACACAATCACACAATCTCACAATCACACAATCACACAATCACACAATCACACAATCACAATCACACAATCACAATCACACAATCACAATCACACAATCACAATCACACAATCACAATCACACAATCACAATCACACAATCACAATCACACAATCACAATCACACAATCACAATCACACAATCACGAGCACACAATCACAATCACACAATCACACAATCACACAATCACACAATCACACAATCACACAATCACACAATCACACAATCACACAATCTCACAATCACACAATCACACAATCACACAATCAGACAATCACAATCGCACAATCACAATTACACAATCACACAATCACACAATCACACAATCACACAATCACACAATCACACAATCACACAATCACACAATCACACAATCACACAATCACACAATCACACAATCACACAATCACAATCACACAATCACAATCACACAATCACAATCACACAATCACAATCACACAATCACAATCACACAATCACAATCACACAATCACAATCACACAATCACAATCACACAATCACACAGTCACACAATCACTCAATCACAAAATCACACAATCACACAATCACACAATTACACAATCACACAATCACACAGTCACACAATCACACAATCACACAATCACGATCACGCAATCACACAATCACACAATCACACAATCACACAATCACACAATCACACAATCACACAATCACACAATCACACAATCACACAATCACACAATCACACAATCACACAATCACTCAATCACAATCACACAATCACAATCACACAATCACAATCACACAATCACAATCACACAATCACAATCACACAATCACAATCACACAATCACAATCACACAATCACAATCACACAATCACAATCACACAATCACACAATCACACAATCACACAATCACAATCACACAATCACAATCACACAATCACAATCACACAATCACAATCACACAATCACAATCACACAATCACAATCATACAATCACAATCACACAATCACAATAACACAATCACAATCACACAATCACACAATCACACAATCACACAATCTCACAATCACACAATCACACAATCACACAATCACACAATCACAATCACACAATCACAATCACACAATCACAATCACACAATCACAATCACACAATCACAATCACACAATCACAATCACACAATCACAATCACACAATCACGAGCACACAATCACAATCACACAATCACAATCACACAATCACAATCACACAATCACAATCACACAATCACAATCACACAATCACAATCACACAATCACAATCACACAATCACAATCACACAATCACAATCACACAATCACAATCACACAATCACAATCACACAATCACAATCACACAATCACAATCACACAATCACACAATCACACAATCACACAATCTCACAATCACACAATCACACAATCACACAATCACACAATCACACAATCACACAATCACACAATCACAATCACACAATCACAATCACACAATCACAATCACACAATCACAATCACACAATCACGAGCACACAATCACAATCACACAATCACACAATCGCACAATCACACAATCACACAATCACACAATCACACAATCACACAATCACACAATCACACAATCTCACAATCACACAATCACACAATCACACAATCACACAATCACACAATCAGACAATCACAATCGCTCAATCACAATTACACAATCACACAATCACACAATCACACAATCACACAATCACACAATCACACAATCACACAATCGCACAATCACACAATCACACAAGCACACAATCACTCAATCACACAATCACACAATCACACAATCACACAATCGCACAATAACACTATCACAAAATCACAAAATCACACAATCACACAGTCACACAATCACGCAATCACAATCACGCAATCACACAATCACGATCACACAATCACGATCACACAATCACAATCACACAATCACAATCACACAGTCACACAATCACACAATCACACAATAACACAATCACACAATCTCACAATCACACAATCACACAATCACACAATCACACAATCAGACAATCACAATCGCACAATCACAATTACACAATCACACAATCACACAATCACACAATCACCTAATCACACAATCACACAATCTCACAACCACACAATCACACAAGCACACATAACTCAATCACACAATCACACAATCACACAATCACGGTCACACAATCACACATTCACACAATCACGCAATCACACAATCACACAATCACACAATCACACAATCACTCAATCACAATCACACAATCACAATCACACAATCACAATCACACAATCACAATCACACAATCACAATCACACAATCACAATCACACAATCACAATCACACAATCACACAATCACACAATCACACAATCACACAATCACACAATCACACAATCTCACAATCACACAATCACACAATCACACAATCATACAATCACACAATCAGACAATCACAATCGCTCAATCACAATTACACAATCACACAATCACACAATCACACAATCACACAATCACACAATCACACAATCGCACAATCACACAATCACACAAGCACACAATCACTCAATCACACAATCACACAATCACACAATCACACAATCGCACAATAACACTATCACAAAATCACAAAATCACACAATCACACAGTCACACAATCACACAATCACAATCACGCAATCACACAATCACGATCACACAATCACGATCACACAATCACAATCACACAATCACAATCACACAATCACACAATCACACAATCACACAATCACACAATCACACAATCTCACAATCACACAATCACACAATCACACAATCACACAATCAGACAATCACAATCGCACAATCACAATTACACAATCACACAATCACACAATCACACAATCACCTAATCACACAATCACACAATCTCACAACCACACAATCACACAAGCACACATAACTCAATCACACAATCACAAAATCACACAATCACACAATCTCACAATCACACAATCACACATTCACACAATCACGCAATCACACAATCACACAATCACACAATCACTCAATCACAATCACACAATCACAATCACACAATCACAATCACACAATCACAATCACACAATCACAATCACACAATCACAATCACACAATCACAATCACACAATCACAATCACACAATCACAATCACACAATCACAATCACACAATCACAATCACACAATCACAATCACACAATCACAATCACACAATCACAATCACACCATCACAATCACACAATCACAATCACACAATCACACAATCATACAATCACACAATCTCACAATCACACAATCACACAATCACACAATCACACAATCACACAATCACACAATCACAATCACACAATCACAATCACACAATCACAATCACACAATCACAATCACACAATCACAATCACACAATCACAATCACACAATCACACAATCACACAATCACACAATCTCACAATCACACAATCACACAATCACACAATCACAATCGCACAATCACAATTACACAATCACACAATCACACAATCACACAATCACACAATCACACAATCACACAATCACACAATCACACAATCACACAATCACACAATCACACAATCACACAATCACACAATCACACAATCACACAATCACACAATCACACAATCACACAATCACACAATCACACAATCACACAATCACACAATCACACAATCACACAATCACACAATCACACAATCACACAATCACACAATCACACAATCACACAATCACACAATCACACAATCACACAATCACACAATCACACAATCACACAATCACACAATCACACAATCACACAATCACACAATCACACAATCACACAATCACACAATCACACAATCACAATCACACAATCACAATCACACAATCACAATCACACAATCACAATCACACAATCACAATCACACAATCACAATCACACAATCACAATCACACAATCACAATCGCACAATCACAATCGCACAATCACAATCGCACAATCACAATCGCACAATCACAATCGCACAATCACAATCGCACAATCACAATCGCACAATCACAATCGCACAATCACAATCGCACAATCACAATCGCACAATCACAATCGCACAATCACAATCACACAATCACAATCACACAATCACAATCACACAATCACAATCACACAATCACAATCACACAATCACAATCACACAATCACAATCACACAATCACAATCACACAATCACAATCACACAATCACAATCACACAATCACAATCACACAATCACAATCACACAATCACAATCACACAATCACAATCACACAATCACAATCACACAATCACAATCACACAATCACAATCACACAATCACAATCACACAATCACAATCACACAATCACAATCACACAATCACAATCACACAATCACAATCACACAATCACAATCACACAATCACAATCACACAATCACAATCACACAATCACAATCACACAATCACAATCACACAATCACAATCACACAATCACAATCACACAATCACAATCACACAATCACAATCACACAATCACAATCACACAATCACAATCACACAATCACAATCACACAATCACAATCACACAATCACAATCACACAATCACAATCACACAATCACAATCACACAATCACAATCACACAATCACAATCACACAATCACAATCACACAATCACAATCACACAATCACAATCACACAATCACAATCACACAATCACAATCACACAATCACAATCACACAATCACGGTCATACAATCACACATTCACACAATCACGCAATCACACAATCTCACAATCACACAATCACACAATCACACAATCACACAATCACGCAATCACACAATCACACAATCACACAATCACTCAATCACAATCACACAATCACAATCACACAATCACAATCACACAATCACAATCATACAATCACAATCACACAATCACAATCACACAATCACACAATCACACAATCACACAATCTCACAATCTCACAATCACACAATCACACAATCACACAATCACAATCACACAATCACAATCACACAATCACAATCACACAATCACAATCACACAATCACAATCACACAATCACAATCACACAATCACAATCACACAATCACAATCACACAATCACGAGCACACAATCACAATCACACAATCACACAATCACACAATCACACAATCACACAATCACACAATCACACAATCACACAATCACACAATCTCACAATCACACAATCACACAATCACACAATCAGACAATCACAATCGCACAATCACAATTACACAATCACACAATCACACAATCACACAATCACACAATCACACAATCACACAATCACACAATCACACAATCACACAATCACACAATCACACAATCACACAATCACACAATCACACAATCACACAATCACAATCACACAATCACAATCACACAATCACAATCACACAATCACAATCACACAATCACAATCACACAATCACAATCACACAATCACAATCACACAATCACACAGTCACACAATCACTCAATCACAAAATCACACAATCACACAATCACACAATTACACAATCACACAATCACACAGTCACACAATCACACAATCACACAATCACGATCACGCAATCACACAATCACACAATCACACAATCACACAATCACACAATCACACAATCACACAATCACACAATCACACAATCACACAATCACACAATCACACAATCACACAATCACTCAATCACAATCACACAATCACAATCACACAATCACAATCACACAATCACAATCACACAATCACAATCACACAATCACAATCACACAATCACAATCACACAATCACAATCACACAATCACAATCACACAATCACAATCACACAATCACAATCACACAATCACACAATCACACAATCACACAATCACAATCACACAATCACAATCACACAATCACAATCACACAATCACAATCACACAATCACAATCACACAATCACAATCATACAATCACAATCACACAATCACAATAACACAATCACAATCACACAATCACACAATCACACAATCACACAATCTCACAATCACACAATCACACAATCACACAATCACACAATCACAATCACACAATCACAATCACACAATCACAATCACACAATCACAATCACACAATCACAATCACACAATCACGAGCACACAATCACAATCACACAATCACAATCACACAATCACAATCACACAATCACACAATCACACAATCACACAATCTCACAATCACACAATCACACAATCACACAATCACACAATCACAATCACACAATCACAATCACACAATCACAATCACACAATCACAATCACACAATCACAATCACACAGTCACAATCACACAATCACAATCACACAATCACGAGCACACAATCACAATCACACAATCACACAATCACACAATCACACAATCACACAATCACACAATCACACAATCACACAATCTCACAATCACACAATCACACAATCACACAATCACACAATCAGACAATCACAATCGCACAATCACAATTACACAATCACACAATCACACAATCACACAATCACACAATCACACAATCACACAATCACACAATCGCAATCACACAATCACACAATCGCACAATCACACAATCACACAATCACACAATCACACAATCACACAATCTCACAATCACACAATCACACAATCACACAATCAGACAATCACAATCGCACAATCACAAT
This sequence comes from Megachile rotundata, assembly GCF_050947335.1. Lineage (NCBI taxonomy): Eukaryota > Metazoa > Arthropoda > Insecta > Hymenoptera > Megachilidae > Megachile > Megachile rotundata. The sequence goes on along the minus strand of NW_027473516.1, from coordinate 126,843 downwards.
TACACAATCACACAATCACACAATCACACAATCACCTAATCACAGAATCACACAATCTCACAACCACACAATCACACAAGCACACACAACTCAATCACACAATCACAAAATCACACAATCACACAATCTCACAATCACACAATCACACAATCACACAATCACGGTCACACAATCACACATTCACACAGTCACGCAATCACACAATCACACAATCACACAATCACTCAATCACAATCACACAATCACAATCACACAATCACAATCACACAATCACAATCACACAATCACAATCACACAATTACAATCACACAATCACAATCACACAATCACAATCACACAATCACAATCACACAATCACAATCACACAATCACAATCACACAACCACAATCACACAATCACAATCACACAATCACAATCACACAATCACACTCACACAATCACAATCACACAATCAAAATCACACAATCACACAATCACACAATCACACAATCACACAATCACACAATCACACAATCACACAATCACACAATCACACAATCACACAATCACACAATCACACAATCACACAATCACACAATCACACAATCACACAATCACACAATCACACAATCACACAATCACACAATCACACAATCACACAAACACACAATCACACAATCACAATCACACAATCACAATCACACAATCACAATCACACAATCACAATCACACAATCACAATCACACAATCACAATCACACAATCACACAGTCACACAATCACTCAATCACAAAATCACACAATCACACAATCACACAATTACACAATCACACAATCACACAATCACACAATCACACAATCACACAATCACACAATCACACAATCACACAATCACACAATCACACAATCACACAATCACACAATCACACAATCACAATCACACAATCACAATCACACAATCACAATCACACAATCACAATCACACAATCACAATCACACAATCACAATCACACAATCACAATCACACAATCACAATCACACAATCACAATCACACAATCACAATCACACAATCACAATCACACAATCACAATCACACAATCACAATCACACAATCACAATCACACAATCACAATCACACAATCACACAATCACACAATCACAATCACACAATCACAATCACACAATCACAATCACACAATCACAATCACACAATCACAATCACACAATCACAATCACACAATCACAATCACACAATCACAATCACACAATCACAATCACACAATCACAATCACACAATCACAATCACACAATCACAATCACACAATCACAATCACACAATCACAATCACACAATCACAATCACACAATCACAATCACACAATCACACAATCACACAATCACACAATCACACAATCACACAATCACACAATCACACAATCACACAATCACACAATCGCACAATCACACAATCACACAAGCACACAATCACTCAATCACACAATCACACAATCACACAATCACACAATCACACAATAACACTATCACAAAATCACAAAATCACACAATCACAGAGTCACACAATCACACAATCACAATCACGCAATCACACAATCACGATCACACAATCACGATCACACAATCACTAGCACACAATCACAATCACACAATCACAATCACACAATCACACAATCACACAATCACACAATCACACAATCACACAATCACACAATCTCACAATCACACAATCACACAATCACACAATCAGACAATCACAATCGCACAATCACAATTACACAATCACACAGTCACACAATCACACAATCACCTAATCACACAATCACACAATCTCACAACCACACAATCACACAAGCACACATAACTCAATCACACAATCACAAAATCACACAATCACACAATCTCACAATCACACAATCACACAATCACACAATCACGGTCACACAATCACACATTCACACAATCACGCAATCACACAATCACACAATCACACTATCACACAATCACTCAATCACAATCACACAATCACAATCACACAATCACAATCACACAATCACAATCACACAATCACAACCACACAATCACAATCACACAATCACAATCACACAATCACAATCACACAATCACAATCACACAATCACAATCACACAATCACAATCACACAATCACAATCACACAATCACAATCACACAATCACAATCACACAATCACAATCACACAATCACAATCACACAATCACAATCACACAATCACAATCACACAATCACAATCACACAATCACAATCACACAATCACAATCACACAATCACAATGACACAATCACAATCACACAATCACAATCACACAATCACACAATCACACAATCACACAATCTCACAATCACACAATCACACAATCACACAATCACACAATCACACAATCACAATCACACAATCACAATCACACAATCACAATCACAATCACACAATCACAATCACACAATCACAATCACACAATCACACAATCACACAATCACACAATCACAATCACACAATCACACAATCACACAATCACAATCGCACAATCACAATTACACAATCACACAATCACACAATCACACAATCACACAATCATCAATCACACAATCACGGTCACACAATCACACATTCACACAATCACACATTCACACAATCACACAATCACACAATCACTCAATCACAAAATCACACAATCACACAATCACACAATTACACAATCACACAATCACACAGTCACAGAATCACACAATCACAATCACGCAATCACACAATCACACAATCACACAATCACACAATCACACAATCACACAATCACACAATCACACTATCATACAATCACACAATCACACAATCACACATTCACACAATCACACAATCACACAATCACACAATCACTCAATCACAATCACACAATCACAATCACAGAATCACAATCACACAATCACAATCACACAATCACAATCACACAATCACAATCACACCATCACAATCACACAATCACAATCACACAATCACAATCACACAATCACAATCACACAATCACAATCACACAATCACAATCACACAATCACAATCACACAATCACAATCACACAATCACAATCACACAATCACAATCACACAATCACAATCACACAATCACACAATCACAATCACACAATCACAATCACACAATCACAATCACACAATCACAACCACACAATCACAATCACACAATCACAATCACACAATCACAATCACACAATCACAATCACACAATCACAATCACACAATCACAATCACACAATCACAATCACACAATCACAATCACACAATCACAATCGCACAATCACAATCACACAATCACAATCACACAATCACAATCACACAATCACAATCACACATCACAATCACACAATCACAATCACACAATCACAATCACACAATCACAATCACACAATCACAATCACACAATCACAATCACACAATCACAATCACACAATCACAATCACACAATCACAATCACACAATCACAATCACACAATCACAATCACACAATCACAATGACACAATCACGGTCATACAATCACACATTCACACAATCACGCAATCACACAATCTCACAATCACACAATCACACAATCACACAATCACACAATCACGCAATCACACAATCACACAATCACACAATCACTCAATCACAATCACACAATCACAATCACACAATCACAATCACACAATCACAATCACACAATCACAATCATACAATCACAATCACACAATCACAATCACACAATCACAATCACACAATCACACAATCACACAATCACACAATCTCACAATCACACAATCACACAATCACACAATCACAATCACACAATCACAATCACACAATCACAATCACACAATCACAATCACACAGTCACAATCACACAATCACAATCACACAATCACGAGCACACAATCACAATCACACAATCACACAATCACACAATCACACAATCACACAATCTCACAATCACACAATCACAAAATCACAAAATCACACAATCACACAGTCACACAATCACACAATCACAATCACGCAATCACAATCACACAATCACACAATCACACAATCTCACAATCACACAATCACAAAATCACAAAATCACACAATCACACAGTCACACAATCACACAATCACAATCACACAATCACAATCACACAATCACACAATCACACAATCACACAATCACAATCACACAATCACACAATCACACAATCACAATCGCACAATCACAATTACACAATCACACAATCACACAATCACACAATCACACAATCATCAATCACACAATCACGGTCACACAATCACACATTCACACAATCACACATTCACACAATCACACAATCACACAATCACTCAATCACAAAATCACACAATCACACAATCACACAATTACACAATCACACAATCACACAGTCACAGAATCACACAATCACAATCACGCAATCACACAATCACACAATCACACATTCACACAATCACACAATCACACAATCACTCAATCACAAAATCACACAATCACACAATCACACAATTACACAATCACACAATCACACAGTCACAGAATCACACAATCACAATCACGCAATCACACAATCACACAATCACACAATCACACAATCACACAATCACACAATCACACAATCACACTATCACACAATCACACAATCACACAATCACACAATCACACAATCACAATCGCACAATCACAATTACACAATCACACAATCACACAATCACACAATCACACAATCATCAATCACACAATCACGGTCACACAATCACACATTCACACAATCACACATTCACACAATCACACAATCACACAATCACTCAATCACAAAATCACACAATCACACAATCACACAATTACACAATCACACAATCACACAGTCACAGAATCACACAATCACAATCACGCAATCACACAATCACACAATCACACAATCACACAATCACACAATCACACAATCACACATTCACACAATCACACAATCACACTATCACACAATCACACAATCACACAATCACACATTCACACAATCACACAATCACACAATCACACAATCACTCAATCACAATCACACAATCACAATCACAGAATCACAATCACACAATCACAATCACACAATCACAATCACACAATCACAATCACACAATCACAATCACACAATCACAATCACACAATCACAATCACACAATCACAATCACACAATCACAATCACACAATCACAATCACACAATCACAATCACACAATCACAATCACACAATCACAATCACACAATCACAATCACACAATCACAATCACACAATCACAATCACACAATCACAATCACACAATCACAATCACACAATCACAATCACACAATCACAATCACACAATCACAATCACACAATCACGGTCATACAATCACACATTCACACAATCACGCAATCACACAATCTCACAATCACACAATCACACAATCACACAATCACACAATCACGCAATCACACAATCACACAATCACACAATCACTCAATCACAATCATACAATCACAATCACACAATCACAATCACACAATCACAATCACACAATCACAATCATACAATCACAATCACACAATCACAATCACACAATCACAATCACACAATCACACAATCACACAATCACACAATCACACAATCTCACAATCACACAATCACACAATCACACAATCACACAATCACAATCACACAATCACAATCACACAATCACAATCACACAATCACAATCACACAATCACAATCACACAATCACAATCACACAATCACAATCACACAATCACAATCACACAATCACAATCACACAATCACAATCACACAATCACAATCACACAATCACAATCACACAATCACAATCACACAATCACAATCACACAATCACAATCACACAATCACAATCACACAATCACAATCACACAATCACAATCACACAATCACAATCACACAATCACAATCACACAATCACAATCACACAATCACAATCACACAATCACAATCACACAATCACAATCACACAATCACAATCACACAATCACAATCACACAATCACAATCACACAATCACAATCACACAATCGCAATCACACAATCACAATCACACAATCACAATCACACAATCACAATCACACAATCACAATCACACAATCACAATCACACAATCACAATCACACAATCACAATCACACAATCACAATCACACAATCACAATCACACAATCACAATCACACAATCACAATCACACAATCACAATCACACAATCACAATCACACAATCACAATCACACAATCACAATCACACAATCACGGTCATACAATCACACATTCACACAATCACGCAATCACACAATCTCACAATCACACAATCACACAATCACACAATCACACAATCACACAATCACACAATCACGCAATCACACAATCACACAATCACACAATCACTCAATCACAATCACACAATCACAATCACACAATCACAATCACACAATCACAATCATACAATCACAATCACACAATCACAATCACACAATCACAATCACACAATCACACAATCACACAATCACACAATCTCACAATCACACAATCACACAATCACACAATCACACAATCACAATCACACAATCACAATCACACAATCACAATCACACAATCACAATCACACAATCACAATCACACAATCACAATCACACAATCACGAGCACACAATCACAATCACACAATCACACAATCACACAATCACACAATCACACAATCACACAATCACACAATCACACAATCTCACAATCACACAATCACACAATCACACAATCAGACAATCACAATCGCACAATCACAATTACACAATCACGCAATCACACAATCACACAATCACACAATCACTCAATCACAATCACACAATCACAATCACACAATCACAATCACACAATCACAATCATACAATCACAATCACACAATCACAATCACACAATCACAATCACACAATCACACAATCACACAATCACACAATCTCACAATCACACAATCACACAATCACACAATCACACAATCACAATCACACAATCACAATCACACAATCACAATCACACAATCACAATCACACAATCACAATCACACAATCACAATCACACAATCACAATCACACAATCACGAGCACACAATCACAATCACACAATCACACAATCACACAATCACACAATCACACAATCACACAATCACACAATCACACAATCACACAATCTCACAATCACACAATCACACAATCACACAATCAGACAATCACAATCGCACAATCACAATTACACAATCACACAATCACACAATCACACAATAACACTATCACAAAATCACAAAATCACACAATCACACAGTCACACAATCACACAATCACAATCACGCAATCACACAATCACGATCACACAATCACGATCACACAATCACAAGCACACAATCACAATCACACAATCGCAATCACACAATCACACAATCACACAATCACACAATCACACAATCACACAATCACACAATCTCACAATCACACAATCACACAATCACACAATCAGACAATCACAATCGCACAATCACAATTACACAATCACACAATCACACAATCACACAATCACCTAATCACAGAATCACACAATCTCACAACCACACAATCACACAAGCACACATAACTCAATCACACAATCACAAAATCACACAATCACACAATCTCACAATCACACAATCACACAATCACACAATCACGGTCACACAATCACACATTCACACAGTCACGCAATCACACAATCACACAATCACACAATCACTCAATCACAATCACACAATCACAATCACACAATCACAATCACACAATCACAATCACACAATCACACAATCACACAATCACACAATCACACAATCACACAATCACACAATCACACAATCTCACAATCACACAATCACACAATCACACAATCAGACAATCACAATCGCACAATCACAATTACACAATCACGCAATCACACAATCACACAATCACACAATCACTCAATCACAATCACACAATCACAATCACACAATCACAATCACACAATCACAATCATACAATCACAATCACACAATCACAATCACACAATCACAATCACACAATCACACAATCACACAATCACACAATCTCACAATCACACAATCACACAATCACACAATCACACAATCACAATCACACAATCACAATCACACAATCACAATCACACAATCACAATCACACAATCACAATCACACAATCACAATCACACAATCACAATCACACAATCACAATCACACAATCACGAGCACACAATCACAATCACACAATCACACAATCACACAATCACACAATCACACAATCACACAATCACACAATCACACAATCACACAATCTCACAATCACACAATCACACAATCACACAATCAGACAATCACAATCGCACAATCACAATTACACAATCACACAATCACACAATCACACAATAACACTATCACAAAATCACAAAATCACACAATCACACAGTCACACAATCACACAATCACAATCACGCAATCACACAATCACGATCACACAATCACGATCACACAATCACATGCACACAATCACAATCACACAATCGCAATCACACAATCACACAATCACACAATCACACAATCACACAATCACACAATCACACAATCTCACAATCACACAATCACACAATCACACAATCAGACAATCACAATCGCACAATCACAATTACACAATCACACAATCACACAATCACACAATCACCTAATCACAGAATCACACAATCTCACAACCACACAATCACACAAGCACACATAACTCAATCACACAATCACAAAATCACACAATCACACAATCTCACAATCACACAATCACACAATCACACAATCACGGTCACACAATCACACATTCACACAGTCACGCAATCACACAATCACACAATCACACAATCACTCAATCACAATCACACAATCACAATCACACAATCACAATCACACAATCACAATCACACAATCACAATCACACAATCACAATCACACAATCACAATCACACAATCACAATCACACAACCACAATCACACAATCACAATCACACAATCACAATCACACAATCACAATCACACATTCACAATCACACAATCACAATCATACAATCACACAATCACACAATCACACAATCACACAATCACACAATCACACAATCACACAATCACACAATCACACAATCACACAATCACACAATCACACAATCACAATCACACAATCACAATCACACAATCACAATCACACAATCACAATCACACAATCACAATCACACAATCACGGTCATACAATCACACATTCACACAATCACGCAATCACACAATCTCACAATCACACAATCACACAATCACACAATCACACAATCACACAATCACGCAATCACACAATCACACAATCACACAAACACTCAATCACAATCACACAATCACAATCACACAATCACAATCACACAATCACAATCATACAATCACAATCACACAATCACAATCACACAATCACAATCACACAATCACACAATCACACAATTACACAATCTCACAATCACACAATCACACAATCACAATCACACAATCACAATCACACAATCACAATCACACAATCACACAATCACAATCACACAATCACGAGCACACAATCACAATCACACAATCACACAATCACACAATCACACAATCACACAATCACACAATCACACAATCACACAATCTCACAATCACACAATCACACAATCACACAATCAGACAATCACAATCGCACAATCACAATTACACAATCACACAATCACACAATCACACAATCACCTAATCACAGAATCACACAATCTCACAACCACACAATCACACAAGCACACATAACTCAATCACACAATCACAAAATCACACAATCACACAATCTCACAATCACACAATCACACAATCACACAATCACGGTCACACAATCACACATTCACACAGTCACGCAATCACACAATCACTCAATCACAATCACACAATCACAATCACACAATCACAATCACACAATCACAATCACACAATCACAATCACACAATCACAATCACACAATCACAATCACACAATCACAATCACACAATCACAATCACACAATCACAATCACACAATCACAATCACACAATCACAATCACAATCACACAATCACAATCACACATTCACAATCACACAATCACAATCACACAATGACACAATCACACAATCACACAATCACACAATCACACAATCACACAATCACACAATCACACAATCACACAATCACACAATCACACAATCACACAATCACACAATCACACAATCACACAATCACAATCACACAATCACAATCACACAATCACAATCACACAGTCACAATCACACAATCACAATCACACAATCACAATCACACAATCACACAGTCACACAATCACTCAATCACAAAATCACACAATCACACAATCACACAATTACACAATCACACAATCACACAGTCACACAATCACACAATCACACAATCACGATCACGCAATCACACAATCACACAATCACACAATCACACAATCACACAATCACACAATCACACAATCACACAATCACACAATCACACAATCACACAATCACTCAATCACAATCACACAATCACAATCACACAATCACAATCACACAATCACAATCACACAATCACAATCACACAATCACAATCACACAATCACAATCACACAATCACAATCACACAATCACAATCACACAATCACAATCACACAATCACAATCACACGATCACAATCACACAATCACAATCACACAATCACAATCACACAATCACAATCACACAATCACACAATCACAATCACACAATCACAATCACACAATCACAATCACACAATCACAATCACACAATCACAATCACACAATCACAATCACACAATCACAATCACACAATCACACAATCACACAATCACACAATCACACAATCACACAACCACACAATCACACAATCGCACAATCGCACAATCACACAATCGCACAATCACACAATCACACAAGCACACAATCACTCAATCACACAATCACACAATCACACAATCACACAATAACACTATCACAAAATCACAAAATCACACAATCACAGAGTCACACAATCACACAATCACAATCACGCAATCACACAATCACGATCACACAATCACGATCACACAATCACAAGCACACTATCACAATCACACAATCACAATCACACAATCACACAATCACACAATCACACAATCACACAATCACACAATCACACAATCACACAATCTCACAATCACACAATGACACAATCACACAATCAGACAATCACAATCGCACAATCACAATTACACAATCACACAGTCACACAATCACACAATCACCTAATCACACAATCACACAATCTCACAACCACACAATCACACAAGCACACATAACTCAATCACACAATCACAAAATCACACAATCACACAATCTCACAGTCACACAATCACACAATCACACAATCACGGTCACACAATCACACATTCACACAATCACGCAATCACACAATCACACAATCACACAATCACTCAATCACAATCACACAATCACAATCACACAATCACAATCACACAATCACAATCACACAATCACAATCACACAATCACAACCACACAATCACAATCACACAATCACAATCACACAATCACAATCACACAATCACAATCACACAATCACAATCACACAATCACAATCACACAATCACAATCACACAATCGCAATCACACAATCACAATCACACAATCACAATCACACAATCACAATCACACAATCACAATCACACAATCACAATCACACAATCACAATCACACAATCACAATCACACAATCACAATCACACAATCACAATCACACAATCACAATCACACAATCACAATCACACAATCACAATCACACAATCACAATCACACAATCACAATCACACAATCACAATCACACAATCACAATCACACAATCACAATCACACAATCACAATCACACAATCACAATCACACAATCACAATCACACAATCACAATCACACAATCACAATCACACAATCACAATCACACAATCACAATCACACAATCACAATCACACAATCACAATCACACAATCACAATCACACAATCACAATCACACAATCACAATCACACAATCACAATCACACAATCACAATCACACAATCACAATCACACAATCACAATCACACAATCACAATCACACAATCACAATCACACAATCACAATCACACAATCACAATCACACAATCACAATCACACAATCACAATCACACAATCACAATCACACAATCACAATCACACAATCACAATCACACAATCACAATCACACAATCACAATCACACAATCACAATCACACAATCACAATCACACAATCACAATCACACAATCACAATCACACAATCACAATCACACAATCACAATCACACAATCACAATCACACAATCACAATCACACAATCACAATCACACAATCACAATCACACAATCACAATCACACAATCACAATCACACAATCACAATCACACAATCACAATCACACAATCACAATCACACAATCACAATCACACAATCACAATCACACAATCACAATCACACAATCACAATCACACAATCACAATCACACAATCACAATCACACAATCACAATCACACGATCACAATCACACGATCACAATCACACGATCACAATCACACGATCACAATCACACAATCACACAATCACAAAATCACACAATCACACAATCACACAATCACACAATCACACAATCACACAATCACACAATCACAAAATCACACAATCACAAAATCACACAATCACAAAATCACACAATCACACAATCACACAATCACACAATCACACAATCACACAATCACACAATCACACAATCACACAATCACACAATCACACAATCACACAATCACACAATCACACAATCACACAATCACACAATCACACAATCACACAATCACACAATCACACAATCACACAATCACACAATCACACAATCACACAATCACACAATCACACAATCACACAATCACACAATCACACAATCACACAATCACACAATCACACAATCACACAATCACACAATCACACAATCACACAATCACACAATCACACAATCACACAATAACACAATCACACAATCACACAATCACACAATCACACAATCACACAATCACACAATCACACAATCACACAATCACACAATCACACAATCACACAATCACACAATCACACAATCACACAATCACACAATCACACAATCACACAATCACACAATCACACAATCACACAATCACACAATCACACAATCACACAATCACACAATCACACAATCACACAATCACACAATCACACAATCACACAATCTCACAATCACACAATCACACAATCACACAATCACACAATCAGACAATCACAATCGCACAATCACAATTACACAATCACACAATGACACAATCACACAATCACACAATCACACAATCACACAATCATCAATCACACAATCACGGTCACACAATCACACATTCACAAAATCACACAATCACACTATCACACAATCACACAATCACACAATCACACAATCACACAATCACACAATCACACAATCACTCAATCACAATCACACAATCACAAACACAGAATCACAATCACACAATCACAATCACACAATCACAATCACACAATCACAATCACACAATCACAATCACACAATCACAATCACACAATCACAATCACACAATCACAATCACACAATCACAATCACACAATCACAATCACACAATCACAATCACACAATCACAATCACACAATCACAATCACACAATCACAATCACACAATCGCAATCACACAATCACAATCACACAATCACAATCACACAATCACAATCACACAATCACAATCACACAATCACAATCACACAATCACACAATCACAATCACACAATCACAATCACACAATCACAATCACACAATCACAATCACACAGTCACAATCACACAGTCACAATCACACAGTCACAATCACACAGTCACAATCACACAGTCACAATCACACAGTCACAATCACACAGTCACAATCACACAGTCACAATCACACAATCACAATCACACAATCACAATCACACAATCACAATCACACAATCACAATCACACAATCACAATCACACAATCACAATCACACAATCACAATCACACAATCACAATCACACAATCACAATCACACAATCACAATCACACAATCACAACCACACAATCACAATCACACAATCACAATCACACAATCACAATCACACAATCACAATCACACAATCACAATCACACAATCACAATCACACAATCACAATCACACAATCACAATCACACAATCACAATCACACAATCACAATCACACAATCACAATCACACAATCACAATCACACAATCACAATCACACAATCACAATCACACAATCACAATCACACAATCACAATCACACAATCACAATCACACAATCACAATCACACAATCGCAATCACACAATCGCAATCACACAATCGCAATCACACAATCACAATCACACAATCACAATCACACAATCACAATCACACAATCACAATCACACAATCACAATCACACAATCACAATCACACAATCACAATCACACAATCACAATCACACAATCACAATCACACAATCACAATCACACAATTACAATCACACAATCACAATCACACAATCACAATCACACAATCACAATCACACAATCACGGTCATACAATCACACATTCACACAATCACGCAATCACACAATCTCACAATCACACAATCACACAATCACACAATCAGACAATCACAATCGCACAATCACAATTACACAATCACACAATCACACAATCACACAATAACACTATCACAAAATCACAAAATCACACAATCACACAGTCACACAATCACACAATCACAATCACGCAATCACACAATCACGATCACACAATCACGATCACACAATCACAAGCACACAATCACAATCACACAATCGCAATCACACAATCACACAATCACACAATCACACAATCACACAATCACACAATCACACAATCTCACAATCACACAATCACACAATCACACAATCAGACAATCACAATCGCACAATCACAATTACACAATCACACAATCACACAATCACACAATCACCTAATCACAGAATCACACAATCTCACAACCACACAATCACACAAGCACACATAACTCAATCACACAATCACAAAATCACACAATCACACAATCTCACAATCACACAATCACACAATCACACAATCACGGTCACACAATCACACATTCACACAGTCACGCAATCACACAATCACACAATCACACAATCACTCAATCACAATCACACAATCACAATCACACAATCACAATCACACAATCACAATCACACAATCACAATCACACAATCACAATCACACAATCACAATCACACAATCACAATCACACAATCACAATCACACAACCACAATCACACAATCACAATCACACAATCACAATCACACAATCACAATCACACATTCACAATCACACAATCACAATCACACAATCACACAATCACACAATCACACAATCACACAATCACACAATCACACAATCACACAATCACACAATCACACAATCACACAATCACACAATCACACAATCACACAATCACACAATCACACAATCACACAATCACAATCACACAATCACAATCACACAATCACAATCACACAATCACAATCACACAATCACAATCACACAATCACGGTCATACAATCACACATTCACACAATCACGCAATCACACAATCTCACAATCACACAATCACACAATCACACAATCACACAATCACACAATCACGCAATCACACAATCACACAATCACACAAACACTCAATCACAATCACACAATCACAATCACACAATCACAATCACACAATCACAATCACACAATCACAATCACACAATCACGAGCACACAATCACAATCACACAATCACACAATCACACAATCACACAATCACACAATCACACAATCACACAATCACACAATCTCACAATCACACAATCACACAATCACACAATCAGACAATCACAATCGCACAATCACAATTACACAATCACACAATCACACAATCACACAATCACCTAATCACAGAATCACACAATCTCACAACCACACAATCACACAAGCGCACATAACTCAATCACACAATCACAAAATCACACAATCACACAATCTCACAATCACACAATCACACAATCACACAATCACGGTCACACAATCACACATTCACACAGTCACGCAATCACACAATCACTCAATCACAATCACACAATCACAATCACACAATCACAATCACACAATCACAATCACACAATCACAATCACACAATCACAATCACACAATCACAATCACACAATCACAATCACACAATCACAATCACACAATCACAATCACAATCACACAATCACAATCACACATTCACAATCACACAATCACAATCACACAATGACACAATCACACAATCACACAATCACACAATCACACAATCACACAATCACACAATCACACAATCACACAATCACACAATCACACAATCACACAATCACACAATCACACAATCACACAATCACACAATCACAATCACACAATCACAATCACACAATCACAATCACACAATCACAATCACACAATCACAATCACACAATCACAATCACACAATCACACAGTCACACAATCACTCAATCACAAAATCACACAATCACACAATCACACAATTACACAATCACACAATCACACAGTCACACAATCACACAATCACACAATCACGATCACGCAATCACACAATCACACAATCACACAATCACACAATCACACAATCACACAATCACACAATCACACAATCACACAATCACACAATCACTCAATCACAATCACACAATCACAATCACACAATCACAATCACACAATCACAATCACACAATCACAATCACACAATCACAATCACACAATCACAATCACACAATCACAATCACACAATCACAATCACACAATCACAATCACACGATCACAATCACACAATCACAATCACACAATCACAATCACACAATCACAATCACACAATCACACAATCACACAATCACACAATCACAATCACACAATCACAATCACACAATCACAATCACACAATCACAATCACACAATCACAATCACACAATCACAATCACACAATCACAATCACACAATCACAATCACACAATCACAATCACACAATCACAATCACACAATCACAATCACACAATCACAATCACACAATCACAATCACACAATCACACAATCACACAATCACACAATCACACAATCACACAACCACACAATCACACAATCGCACAATCGCACAATCACACAATCGCACAATCACACAATCACACAAGCACACAATCACTCAATCACACAATCACACAATCACACAATCACACAATCACACAATAACACTATCACAAAATCACAAAATCACACAATCACAGAGTCACACAATCACACAATCACAATCACGCAATCACACAATCACGATCACACAATCACGATCACACAATCACAAGCACACTATCACAATCACACAATCACAATCACACAATCACACAATCACACAATCACACAATCACACAATCACACAATCACACAATCACACAATCTCACAATCACACAATGACACAATCACACAATCAGACAATCACAATCGCACAATCACAATTACACAATCACACAGTCACACAATCACACAATCACCTAATCACACAATCACACAATCTCACAACCACACAATCACACAAGCACACATAACTCAATCACACAATCACAAAATCACACAATCACACAATCTCACAATCACACAATCACACAATCACACAATCACGGTCACACAATCACACATTCACACAATCACGCAATCACACAATCACACAATCACACAATCACTCAATCACAATCACACAATCACAATCACACAATCACAATCACACAATCACAATCACACAATCACAACCACACAATCACAATCACACAATCACAATCACACAATCACAATCACACAATCACAATCACACAATCACAATCACACAATCACAATCACACAATCACAATCACACAATCACAATCACACAATCACAATCACACAATCACAATCACACAATCACAATCACACAATCACAATCACACAATCACAATCACACAATCACAATCACACAATCACAATCACACAATCACAATCACACAATCACAATCACACAATCACAATCACACAATCACAATCACACAATCACAATCACACAATCACAATCACACAATCACAATCACACAATCACAATCACACAATCACAATCACACAATCACAATCACACAATCACAATCACACAATCACAATCACACAATCACAATCACACAATCACAATCACACAATCACAATCACACAATCACAATCACACAATCACAATCACACAATCACAATCACACAATCACAATCACACAATCACAATCACACAATCACAATCACACAATCACAATCACACAATCACAATCACACAATCACAATCACACAATCACAATCACACAATCACAATCACACAATCACAATCACACAATCACAATCACACAATCACAATCACACAATCACAATCACACAATCACAATCACACAATCACAATCACACAATCACAATCACACAATCACAATCACACAATCACAATCACACAATCACAATCACACAATCACAATCACACAATCACAATCACACAATCACAATCACACAATCACAATCACACAATCACAATCACACAATCACAATCACACAATCACAATCACACAATCACAATCACACAATCACAATCACACAATCACAATCACACAATCACAATCACACAATCACAATCACACAATCACAATCACACAATCACAATCACACAATCACAATCACACAATCACAATCACACAATCACAATCACACAATCACAATCACACAATCACAATCACACAATCACAATCACACAATCACAATCACACAATCACAATCACACAATCACAATCACACAATCACAATCACACAATCACAATCACACAATCACAATCACACAATCACAATCACACAATCACACAATCACACAATCACACAATCACAATCACACAATCACACAATCACACAATCACAATCGCACAATCACAATTACACAATCACACAATTACACAATCACACAATCACACAATCACACAATCACACAATCATCAATCACACAATCACGGTCACACAATCACACATTCACAAAATCACACAATCACACTATCACACAATCACACAATCACACAATCACACAATCACACAATCACACAATCACACAATCACTCAATCACAATCACACAATCACAATCACAGAATCACAATCACACAATCACAATCACACAATCACAATCACACAATCACAATCACACAATCACAATCACACAATCACAATCACACAATCACAATCACACAATCACAATCACACAATCACAATCACACAATCACAATCACACAATCACAATCACACAATCACAATCACACAATCACAATCACACAATCACAATCACACAATCACAATCACACAATCACAATCACACAATCACAATCACACAATCACAATCACACAATCACACAATCACAATCACACAATCACAATCACACAATCACAATCACACAATCACAATCACACAATCACAATCACACAATCACAATCACACAGTCACAATCACACAGTCACAATCACACAGTCACAATCACACAGTCACAATCACACAGTCACAATCACACAGTCACAATCACACAGTCACAATCACACAGTCACAATCACACAGTCACAATCACACAATCACAATCACACAATCACAATCACACAATCACAATCACACAATCACAATCACACAATCACAATCACACAATCACAATCATACAATCACAATCACACAATCACAATCACACAATCACAATCACACAATCACAATCACACAATCACAATCACACAATCACAATCACACAATCACAACCACACAATCACAACCACACAATCACAATCACACAATCACAATCACACAATCACAATCACACAATCACAATCACACAATCACAATCACACAATCACAATCACACAATCACAATCACACAATCACAATCACACAATCACAATCACACAATCACAATCACACAATCACAATCACACAATCACAATCACACAATCACAATCACACAATCACAATCACACAATCACAATCACACAATCACAATCACACAATCACAATCACACAATCACAATCACACAATCACAATCACACAATCACAATCACACAATCACAATCACACAATCACAATCACACAATCACAATCACACAATCACAATCACACAATCACAATCACACAATCACAATCACACAATCACAATCACACAATCACAATCACACAATCACAATCACACAATCACAATCACACAATCACAATCACACAATCACAATCACACAATCACAATCACACAATCACAATCACACAATCACAATCACACAATCACAATCACACAATCACAATCACACAATCACAATCACACAATCACAATCACACAATCACAATCACACAATCACAATCACACAATCACAATCACACAATCACAATCACACAATCACAATCACACAATCACAATCACACAATCACAATCACACAATCACAATCACACAATCACAATCACACAATCACAATCACACAATCACAATCACACAATCACAATCACACAATCACAATCACACAATCACAATCACACAATCACAATCACACAATCACAATCACACAATCACAATCACACAATCACAATCACACAATCACAATCACACAATCACAATCACACAATCACAATCACACAATCACAATCACACAATCACAATCACACAATCACAATCACACAATCACAATCACACAATCA
Source organism: Megachile rotundata (assembly GCF_050947335.1). NCBI lineage: Eukaryota > Metazoa > Arthropoda > Insecta > Hymenoptera > Megachilidae > Megachile > Megachile rotundata. The sequence goes on along the minus strand of NW_027473516.1, from coordinate 105,672 downwards.
CAATCACACAATCACAATCACACAATCACAATCACACAATCACAATCACACAATCACAATCACACAATCACAATCACACAATCACAATCACACAATCACAATCACACAATCACAATCACACAATCACAATCACACAATCACAATCACACAATCACAATCACACAATCACAATCACACAATCACAATCACACAATCACAATCACACAATCACAATCACACAATCACAATCACACAATCACAATCACACAATCACAATCACACAATCACAATCACACAATCACAATCACACAATCACAATCACACAATCACAATCACACAATCACAATCACACAATCACAATCACACAATCACAATCACACAATCACACAATCACAATCACACAATCACAATCACACAATCACAATCACACAATCACAATCACACAATCACAATCACACAATCACAATCACACAATCACAATCACACAATCACAATCACACAATCACAATCACACAATCACAATCACACAATCACAATCACACAATCACAATCACACAATCACAATCACACAATCACAATCACACAATCACAATCACACAATCACAATCACACAATCACAATCACACAATCACAATCACACAATCACAATCACACAATCACAATCACACAATCACAATCACACAATCACAATCACACAATCACAATCACACAATCACAATCACACAATCACAATCACACAATCACAATCACACAATCACAATCACACAATCACAATCACACAATCACAATCACACAATCACAATCACACAATCACAATCACACAATCACAATCACACAATCACAATCACACAATCACAATCACACAATCACAATCACACAATCACAATCACACAATCACAATCACACAATCACAATCACACAATCACAATCACACAATCACAATCACACAATCACAATCACACAATCACAATCACACAATCACAATCACACAATCACAATCACACAATCACAATCACACAATCACACAATCACAATCACACAATCACAATCACACAATCACAATCACACAATCACAATCACACAATCACAATCACACAATCACAATCACACAATCACAATCACACAATCACAATCACACAATCACAATCACACAATCACAATCACACAATCACAATCACACGATCACAATCACACGATCACAATCACACAATCACACAATCACACAATCACACAATCACACAATCACACAATCACACAATCACACAATCACAAAATCACACAATCACAAAATCACACAATCACAAAATCACACAATCACACAATCACACAATCACACAATCACACAATCACACAATCACACAATCACACAATCACACAATCACACAATCACACAATCACACAATCACACAATCACACAATCACACAATCACACAATCACACAATCACACAATCACACAATCACACAATCACACAATCACACAATCACACAATCACACAATCACACAATCACACAATCACACAATCACACAATCACACAATCACACAATCACACAATCACACAATCACACAATCACACAATAACACAATCACACAATCACACAATCACACAATCACACAATCACACAATCACACAATCACACAATCACACAATCACACAATCACACAATCACACAATCACACAATCACACAATCACACAATCACACAATCACACAATCACACAATCACACAATCACACAATCACACAATCACACAATCACACAATCACACAATCACACAATCACACAATCACACAATCACACAATCACACAATCACACAATCACACAATCACACAATCACACAATCACACAATCACACAATCACAATCGCACAATCACAATTACAGAATCACACAATCACACAATCACACAATCACACAATCACACAATCACACAATCGCACAATCACACAATCACACAAGCACACAATCACTCAATCACACAATCACACAATCACACAATCACACAATCACACAATAACACTATCACAAAATCACAAAATCACACAATCACAAAGTCACACAATCACACAATCACAATCACGCAATCACACAATCACGTTCACACAATCACGATCACACAATCACAAGCACACAATCACAATCACACAATCACAATCACACAATCACACAATCACACAATCACACAATCACACAATCACACAATCACACAATCTCACAATCACACAATCACACAATCACACAATCACACAATCAGACAATCACAATCGCACAATCACAATTACACAATCACACAATGACACAATCACACAATCACACAATCACACAATCACACAATCACACAATCACACAATCACACAATCACACAATCACACAATCACACAATCACACAATCACCTAATCACACAATCACACAATCTCACAACCACACAATCACACAAGAACACATAACTCAATCACACAATCACAAAATCACACAATCACACAATCTCACAATCACACAATCACACAATCACACAATCGCGGTCACACAATCACACATTCACACAATCACGCAATCACACAATCACACAATCACACAATCACTCAATCACAATCACACAATCACAATCACACAATCACAATCACACAATCACAATCACACAATCACAATCACACAATCACACAATCACACAATCACACAATCGCACAATCACACAATCACACAAGCACACAATCACTCAATCACACAATCACACAATCAGACAATCACAATCGCTCAATCACAATTACACAATCACACAATCACACAATCACACAATCACACAATCACACAATCACACAATCACACAATCACACAATCACACAATCACACAATCACACAATCGCACAATCACACAATGACACAAGCACACAATCACTCAATCACACAATCACACAATCACACAATCACACAATCGCACAATAACACTATCACAAAATCACAAAATCACACAATCACACAGTCACACAATCACACAATCCCAATCACGCAATCACACAATCACGATCACACAATCACAATCACACAATCACAAGCACACAATCACAATCACACAATCACAATCACACAATCACACAATCACACAATCACACAATCACACAATCACACAATCTCACAATCACACAATCACACAATCACACAATCACACAATCAGACAATCACAATCGCACATTCACAATTACACAATCACACAATCACACAATCACACAATCACCTAATCACACAATCACACAATCTCACAACCACACAATCACACAAGCACACAATCACAATCGCACAATCACAGTCACACAATCACAATCACACAATCACAATCACACAATCACGAGCACACAATCACAATCACACAATCACACAATCACACAATCACACAATCACACAATCACACAATCACACAATCACACAATCACACAATCACACAATCACACAATCACACAATCACACAATCACACAATCAGACAATCACAATCGCTCAATCACAATTACACAATCACACAATCACACAATCACACAATCACACAATCACACAATCACACAATCACACTATCGCACAATCACACAATCACACAAGCACACAATCACTCAATCACACAATCACACAATCACACAATCACACAATCACACAATCGCACAATAACACTATCACAAAATCACAAAATCACACAATCACACAGTCACACAATCACACAATCACAATCACGCAATCACACAATCACGATCACACAATCACGATCACACAATCACAAGCACACAATCACAATCACACAATCACAATCACACAATCACACAATCACACAATCACACAATCACACAATCACACAATCTCACAATCACACAATCACACAATCACACAATCACACAATCAGACAATCACAATCGCACAATCGCACAATCACAATTACACAATCACACAATCACACATTCACACAATCACCTAATCACACAATCCCACAATCTCACAACCACACAATCACACAAGCACACATAACTCAATCACACAATCACAAAATCACACAATCACACAATCTCACAATCACACAATTACACAATCACACAATCACGGTCACACAATCACACATTCACACAATCACGCAATCACACAATCACACAATCACACAATCACACAATCACACAATCACACAATCACACAATCACACAATCACGCAATCACACAATCACTCAATCACAATCGCACAATCACAATCACACAATCACAATCACACAATCACAATCACACAATCGCAATCACACAATCGCAATCACACAATCACAATCACACAATCACAATGACACAATCACAATCACACAATCACAATCACACAATCACAATCACACAATCACAATCACACAATCACAATCACACAATCACAATCACACAATCACAATCACACAATCACAATCACACAATCACAATCACACAATCACAATCACACAATCACAATCACACAATCACAATCACACAATCACAATCACACAATCACAATCACACAATCACAATCACATAATCACAATCACACAATCACGGTCATACAATCACACATTCACACAATCACGCAATCACACAATCTCACAATCACACAATCACACAATCACACAATCACACAATCACGCAATCACACAATCACACAATCACACAATCACTCAATCACAATCACACAATCACAATCACACAATCACAATCACACAATCACAATCACACAATCACAATCATACAATCACAATCACACAATCACAATCACACAATCACAATCACACAATCACACTCACACAATCACACAATCACACAATCACACAATCTCACAATCACACAATCACACAATCACACAATCACACAATCACAATCACACAATCACAATCACACAATCACAATCACACAATCACAATCACACAATCACAATCACACAATCACAATCACACAATCACGAGCACACAATCACAATCACACAATCACACAATCACACAATCACACAATCACACAATCACACAATCACACAATCACACAATCACACAATCTCAGAATCACACAATCACACAATCACACAATCACACAATCACACAATCACACAATCACACAATCACACAATCACACAATCACACAATCACACAATCACACAATCACACAATCACACAATCACACAATCACACAATCACACAATCACACAATCACACAATCACACAATCACACAATCACACAATCACACAATCACACAATCACACAATCTCACAATCACACAATCACACAATCTCACAATCACACAATCACACAATCACACAATCACACAATCACACAATCACACAATCACACAATCACACAATCGCACAATCACACAATCACACAAGCACACAATCACTCAATCACACAATCACACAATCACACAATCACACAATCGCACAATAACACTATCACAAAATCACAAAATCACACAATCACACAGTCACACAATCACACAATCACAATCACGCAATCACACAATCACGATCACACAATCACGATCACACAATCACAAGCACACAATCACAATCACACAATCACAATCACACAATCACACAATCACACAATCACACAATCACACAATCACACAATCACACAATCTCACAATCACACAATCACACAATCACACAATCACACAATCAGACAATCACAATCGCACAATCACAATTACACAATCACACAATCACACATTCACACAATCACCTAATCACACAATCCCACAATCTCACAACCACACAATCACACAAGCACACATAACTCAATCACACAATCACAAAATCACACAATCACACAATCTCACAATCACACAATTACACAATCACACAATCACGGTCACACAATCACACATTCACACAATCACGCAATCACACAATCACACAATCACACAATCACACAATCATCAATCACACAATCACGGTCACACAATCACACATTCACCCAACCACACATTCACACAATCACACATTCACACAATCACGCATTCACACAATCACACAATCACTCAATCACAAAATCACACAATCACACAATCACACAATTACACAATCACACAATCACAATCACGCAATCACACAATCACACAATCACACAATCACACAATCACACAATCACACAATCGCAATCACACAATCACAATCACACAATCACAATCACACAATCACAATCACAAAATCACAATCACACAATCACAATCACACAATCACAATCACACAATCACAATCACACAATCACAATCACACAATCACAATCACACAATCACAATCACACAATCACAATCACACAATCACAATCACACAATCACAATCACACAATCACAATCACACAATCACAATCACACAATCACAATCACATAATCACAATCACACAATCACGGTCATACAATCACACATTCACACAATCACGCAATCACACAATCTCACAATCACACAATCACACAATCACACAATCACACAATCACGCAATCACACAATCACACAATCACACAATCACTCAAACACAATCACACAATCACAATCACACAATCACAATCACACAATCACAATCACACAATCACAATCATACAATCACAATCACACAATCACAATCACACAATCACAATCACACAATCACAATCACACAATCACACAATCACACAATCACACAATCTCACAATCACACAATCACACAATCACACAATCACACAATCACACTCACACAATCACAATCACACAATCACAATCACACAATCACAATCACACAATCACAATCACACAATCACGAGCACACAATCACAATCACACAATCACACAATCACACAATCACACAATCACACAATCACACAATCACACAATCACACAATCACACAATCACACAATCTCACAATCACACAATCACACAATCACACAATCACACAATCACACAATCACACAATCACACAATCACACAATCACACAATCACACAATCACACAATCACACAATCACACAATCACACAATCACACAATCACACAATCACACAATCACACAATCACACAATCACACAATCACACAATCACACAATCACACAATCACACAATCACACAATCACACAATCACACAATCACACAATCACACAATCACACAATCACACAATCACACAATCACACAATCACACAATCACACAATCACACAATCACACAATCACACAATCACACAATCACACAATCACACAATCACACAATCACACAATCACACAATCACACAATCACACAATCACACAATCACACAATCACACAATCACACAATCACACAATCAGACAATCACAATCGCACAATCACAATTACAGAATCACACAATCACACAATCACACAATCACACAATCACACAATCACACAATCACACAATCGCACAATCACACAATCACACAAGCACACAGTCACTCAATCACACAATCACACAATCACACAATCACACAATCACACAATCACACAATCACACAATCACAATCACACAATCACAATCACACAATCACAATCACACAATCACAATCACACAATCACATAAACACACAATCACACAATCACACAATCACACAATCACACAATAACACTATCACAAAATCACAAAATCACACAATCACAAAGTCACATAATCACACAATCACAATCACGCAATCACACAATCACGATCACACAATCACGATCACACAATCACAAGCACACAATCACAATCACACAATCACAATCACACAATCACACAATCACACAATCACACAATCACACAATCTCACAATCACACAATCACACAATCAGACAATCACAATCGCACAATCACAATTACACAATCACACAATGACACAATCACACAATCGCACAATCACACAATCACACAATCACACAATCACACAATCACACAATCACACAATCACACAATCACACAATCACACAATCACCTAATCACACAATCACACAATCTCACAACCACACAATCACACAAGAACACATAACTCAATCACACAATCACAAAATCACACAATCACACAATCTCACAATCACACAATCACACAATCACACAATCGCGGTCACACAATCACACATTCACACAATCACGCATTCACACAATCACACAATCACACAATCACTCAATCACAATCACACAATCACAATCACACAATCACAATCACACAATCGCAATCACACAATCACAATCACACAATCACAATCACACAATCACAATCACACAATCACAATCACACAATCACAATCACACAATCACAATCACACAACCACAATCACACAATCACAATCACACAATCACAATCACACAATCACAATCACACAATCACACAATCACACAATCTCACAATCACACAATCACAATCACACAATCACAATCACACAATCACAATCACACAATCACACAATCACACAATCACACAATCACACAATCACACAATCTCACAATCACACAATCACACAATCACACAATCACAATCGCACAATCACAATCACACAATCACAATCACACAATCACAATCACACAATCACGAGCACACAATCACAATCACACAATCACACAATCACACAATCACACAATCACACAATCACACAATCACACAATCAGACAATCACAATCGCTCAATCACAATTACACAATCACACAATCACACAATCACACAATCACACAATCACACAATCACACAATCACACAATCGCACAATCACACAATCACACAAGCACACAATCACTCAATCACACAATCACACAATCAGACAATCACAATCGCTCAATCACAATTACACAATCACACAATCACACAATCACACAATCACACAATCACACAATCACACAATCACACAATCACACAATCGCACAATCACACAATCACACAAGCACACAATCACTCAATCACACAATCACACAATCACACAATCACACAATCACACAATCGCACAATAACACTATCACAAAATCACAAAATCACACAATCACGCAGTCACACAATCACACAATCCCAATCACGCAATCACACAACCACGATCACACAATCACGATCACACAATCACAAGCACACAATCACAATCACACAATCACAATCACACAATCACACAATCACACAATCACACAATCACACAATCACACAATCACACAATCTCACAATCACGCAATCACACAATCACACAATCACACAATCAGACAATCACAATCGCACATTCACAATTACACAATCACACAATCACACAATCACACAATCACACAATCACCTAATCACACAATCACACAATCTCACAACCACACAATCACACAAGAACACATAACTCAATCACACAATCACAAAATCACACAATCACACAATCTCACAATCACACAATCACACAATCACACAATCACACAATCGCGGTCACACAATCACACATTCACACAATCACGCAATCACACATTCACACAATCACGCAATCACACAATCACACAATCACACAATCACTCAATCACAATCACACAATCACAATCACACAATCACAATCACACAATCACAATCACACAATCACAATCACACAATCACAATCACACAATCACAATCACACAATCACACAATCACACAATCACACAATCTCACAATCACACAATCACAATCACACAATCACAATCACACAATCACAATCACACAATCACACAATCACACAATCACACAATCACACAATCACACAATCTCACAATCACACAATCACACAATCACACAATCACAATCGCACAATCACAATCACACAATCACAATCACACAATCACGAGCACACAATCACAATCACACAATCACACAATCACACAATCACACAATCACACAATCACACAATCACACAATCACACAATCACACAATCACACAATCACAATCACAATATCACAATCACACAATCACAATCACACAATCACAATCACACAATCACAATCACACAATCACAATCACACAATCACAATCACACAATCACAATCACACAATCACACAATCACAATCACACAATCACAATCACACAATCACAATCACACAATCACAATCACACAATCACAATCACACAATCACAATCACACAATCACAATCACACAATCACAATCACACAATCACAATCACACAATCACAATCACACAATCACAATCACACAATCACAATCACACAATCACAATCACACAATCACAATCACACAATCAGCAATCACACAATCGCAATCACACAATCACAATCACACAATCCAATCACACAATCACAATCACACAATCACAATCACACAATCACAATCACACAATCACAATCACACAATCACAATCACACAATCACAATCACACAATCACAATCACACAATCACAATCACACAATCACAATCACACAATCACAATCACACAATCACAATCACACAATCACAATCACACAATCACAATCACACAATCACAATCACACAATCACAATCACACAATCACAATCACACAATCACAATCACACAATCACAATCACACAATCACAATCACACAATCACAATCACACAATCACAATCACACAATCACAATCACACAATCACAATCACACAATCACAATCACACAATCACAATCACACAATCACAATCACACAATCACAATCACACAATCACAATCACACAATCACAATCACACAATCACAATCACACAATCACAATCACACAATCACAATCACACAATCACAATCACACAATCACAATCACACAATCACAATCACACAATCACAATCACACAATCACAATCACACAATCACAATCACACAATCACAATCACACAATCACAATCACACAATCACAATCACACAATCACAATCACACAATCACAATCACACAATCACAATCACACAATCACAATCACACAATCACAATCACACAATCACAATCACACAATCACAATCACACAATCACAATCACACAATCACAATCACACAATCACAATCACACAATCACAATCACACAATCACAATCACACAATCACAATCACACAATCACAATCACACAATCACAATCACACAATCACAATCACACAATCACAATCACACAATCACAATCACACAATCACAATCACACAATCACAATCACACAATCACAATCACACAATCACAATCACACAATCACAATCACACAATCACAATCACACAATCACAATCACACAATCACAATCACACAATCACAATCACACAATCACAATCACACAATCACAATCACACAATCACAATCACACAATCACAATCACACAATCACAATCACACAATCACAATCACACAATCACAATCACACAATCACAATCACACAATCACAATCACACAATCACAATCACACAATCACAATCACACAATCACAATCACACAATCACAATCACACAATCACAATCACACAATCACAATCACACAATCACAATCACACAATCACAATCACACAATCACAATCACACAATCACAATCACACAATCACAATCACACAATCACAATCACACAATCACAATCACACAATCACAATCACACAATCACAATCACACAATCACAATCACACAATCACAATCACACAATCACAATCACACAATCACAATCACACAATCACAATCACACAATCACAATCACACAATCACAATCACACAATCACAATCACACAATCACAATCACACAATCACAATCACACAATCACAATCACACAATCACAATCACACAATCACAATCACACAATCACAATCACACAATCACAATCACACAATCACAATCACACAATCACAATCACACAATCACAATCACACAATCACAATCACACAATCACAATCACACAATCACAATCACACAATCACAATCACACAATCACAATCACACAATCACAATCACACAATCACAATCACACAATCACAATCACACAATCACAATCACACAATCACAATCACACAATCACAATCACACAATCACAATCACACAATCACAATCACACAATCACAATCACACAATCACAATCACACAATCACAATCACACAATCACAATCACACAATCACAATCACACAATCACAATCACACAATCACAATCACACAATCACAATCACACAATCACAATCACACAATCACAATCACACAATCACAATCACACAATCACAATCACACAATCACAATCACACAATCACAATCACACAATCACAATCACACAATCACAATCACACAATCACAATCACACAATCACAATCACACAATCACAATCACACAATCACAATCACACAATCACAATCACACAATCACAATCACACAATCACAATCACACAATCACAATCACACAATCACAATCACACAATCACAATCACACAATCACAATCACACAATCACAATCACACAATCACAATCACACAATCACAATCACACAATCACAATCACACAATCACAATCACACAATCACAATCACACAATCACAATCACACAATCACAATCACACAATCACAATCACACAATCACAATCACACAATCACAATCACACAATCACAATCACACAATCACAATCACACAATCACAATCACACAATCACAATCACACAATCACAATCACACAATCACAATCACACAATCACAATCACACAATCACAATCACACAATCACAATCACACAATCACAATCACACAATCACAATCACACAATCACAATCACACAATCACAATCACACAATCACAATCACACAATCACAATCACACAATCACAATCACACAATCACAATCACACAATCACAATCACACAATCACAATCACACAATCACAATCACACAATCACAATCACACAATCACAATCACACAATCACAATCACACAATCACAATCACACAATCACAATCACACAATCACAATCACACAATCACAATCACACAATCACAATCACACAATCACAATCACACAATCACAATCACACAATCACAATCACACAATCACAATCACACAATCACAATCACACAATCACAATCACACAATCACAATCACACAATCACAATCACACAATCACAATCACACAATCACAATCACACAATCACAATCACACAATCACAATCACACAATCACAATCACACAATCACAATCACACAATCACAATCACACAATCACAATCACACAATCACAATCACACAATCACAATCACACAATCACAATCACACAATCACAATCACACAATCACAATCACACAATCACAATCACACAATCACAATCACACAATCACAATCACACAATCACAATCACACAATCACAATCACACAATCACAATCACACAATCACAATCACACAATCACAATCACACAATCACAATCACACAATCACAATCACACAATCACAATCACACAATCACAATCACACAATCACAATCACACAATCACAATCACACAATCACAATCACACAATCACAATCACACAATCACAATCACACAATCACAATCACACAATCACAATCACACAATCACAATCACACAATCACAATCACACAATCACAATCACACAATCACAATCACACAATCACAATCACACAATCACAATCACACAATCACAATCACACACACAATCACAATCACACAATCACAATCACACAATCACAATCACACAATCACAATCACACAATCACAATCACACAATCACAATCACACAATCACAATCACACAATCACAATCACACAATCACAATCACACAATCACAATCACACAATCACAATCACACAATCACAATCACACAATCACAATCACACAATCACAATCACACAATCACAATCACACAATCACAATCACACAATCACAATCACACAATCACAATCACACAATCACAATCACACAATCACAATCACACAATCACAATCACACAATCACAATCACACAATCACAATCACACAATCACAATCACACAATCACAATCACACAATCACAATCACACAATCACAATCACACAATCACAATCACACAATCACAATCACACAATCACAATCACACAATCACAATCACACAATCACAATCACACAATCACAATCACACAATCACAATCACACAATCACAATCACACAATCACAATCACACAATCACAATCACACAATCACAATCACACAATCACAATCACACAATCACAATCACACAATCACAATCACACAATCACAATCACACAATCACAATCACACAATCACAATCACACAATCACAATCACACAATCACAATCACACAATCACAATCACACAATCACAATCACACAATCACAATCACACAATCACAATCACACAATCACAATCACACAATCACAATCACACAATCACAATCACACAATCACAATCACACAATCACAATCACACAATCACAATCACACAATCACAATCACACAATCACAATCACACAATCACAATCACACAATCACAATCACACAATCACAATCACACAATCACAATCACACAATCACAATCACACAATCACAATCACACAATCACAATCACACAATCACAATCACACAATCACAATCACACAATCACAATCACACAATCACAATCACACAATCACAATCACACAATCACAATCACACAATCACAATCACACAATCACAATCACACAATCACAATCACACAATCACAATCACACAATCACAATCACACAATCACAATCACACAATCACAATCACACAATCACAATCACACAATCACAATCACACAATCACACAATCACACAATCACACAATCACACAATCACACAATCACACAATCACACAATCACACAATCACACAATCACACAATCACACAATCACACAATCACACAATCACACAATCACACAATCACACAATCACACAATCACACAATCACACAATCACACAATCACTCAATCACACAATCACACAATCACACAATCACACAATCACACAATCACACAATCACACAATCACAATCACACAATCACAATCACACAATCACAATCACACAATCACAATCACACAATCACAATCACACAATCACAATCACACAATCACATAATCACACAATCACACAATCACACAATCACACAATCACAGAATCACAGAATCACACAATCACACAATCACACAATCGCACAATCACACAATCACACAAGCACACAATCACTCAATCACACAATCACACAATCACACAATCACACAATCACACAATAACACTATCACAAAATCACAAAATCACACAATCACAAAGTCACACAATCACACAATCACAATCACGCAATCACAAAATCACGTTCACACAATCACGATCACACAATCACAAGCACACAATCACAATCACACAATCACAATCACACAATCACACAATCACACAATCACACAATCACACAATCACACAATCACACAATCTCACAATCACACAATCACACAATCACACAATCACACAATCACACAATCACACAATCAGACAATCACAATCGCACAATCACAATTACACAATCACACAATGACAGAATCACACAATCACACAATCACACAATCGCACAATCACACAATCACACAATCACACAATCACACAATCACACAATCACACAATCACACAATCACCTAATCACACAATCACACAATCTCACAACCACACAATCACACAAGAACACATAACTCAATCACACAATCACAAAATCACACAATCACACAATCTCACAATCACACAATCGCGGTCACCCAATCACACATTCACACAATCACGCAATCACACAATCACACAATCACACAATCACTCAATCACAATCACACAATCACAATCACACAATCACAATCACACAATCACAATCACACAATCACAATCACACAATCACAATCACACAATCACAATCACACAATCACAATCACACAATCACAATCACACAATCACAATCACACAATCACAATCACACAATCACAATCACACAATCACACAATCACACAATCACACAATCTCACAATCACACAATCACAATCACACAATCACAATCACACAATCACAATCACACAATCACAATCACACAATCACACAATCACACAATCACACAATCACACAATCACACAATCT
The DNA here is from genome assembly GCF_050947335.1 of Megachile rotundata. NCBI lineage: Eukaryota > Metazoa > Arthropoda > Insecta > Hymenoptera > Megachilidae > Megachile > Megachile rotundata. The sequence continues at coordinate 89,695 of NW_027473516.1, read as the reverse complement.
CACAATCACACAATCACACAATCACACAATCACAATCGCACAATCACAATCACACAATCACAATCACACAATCACAATCACACAATCACGAGCACACAATCACAATCACACAATCACACAATCACACAATCACACAATCACACAATCACACAATCACACAATCACACAATCACACAATCAGACAATCACAAACGCTCAATCACAATTACACAATCACACAATCACACAATCACACAATCACACAATCACACAATCACACAATCACACAATCGCACAATCACACAATCACACAAGCACACAATCACTCAATCACACAATCACACAATCAGACAATCACAATCGCTCAATCACAATTACACAATCACACAATCACACAATCACACAATCACACAATCACACAATCACACAATCACACAATCACACAATCACACAATCACACAATCGCACAATCACACAATCACACAAGCACACAATCACTCAATCACACAATCACACAATCACACAATCACACAATCGCACAATAACACTATCACAAAATCACAAAATCACACAATCACACAGTCACACAATCACACAATCCCAATCACGCAATCACACAATCACGATCACACAATCACGATCACACAATCACAAGCACACAATCACAATCACACAATCACAATCACACAATCACACAATCACACAATCACACAATCACACAATCACACAATCACACAATCTCACAATCACACAATCACACAATCACACAATCACACAATCAGACAATCACAATCGCACATTCACAATTACACAATCACACAATCACACAATCACACAATCACCTAATCACACAATCACACAATCTCACAACCACACAATCACACAAGCACACAATCACAATCGCACAATCACAGTCACACAATCACAATCACACAATCACAATCACACAATCACGAGCACACAATCACAATCACACAATCACACAATCACACAATCACACAATCACACAATCACACAATCACACAATCGCACAATCACACAATCACACAAGCACACAATCACTCAATCACACAATCACACAATCAGACAATCACAATCGCTCAATCACAATTACACAATCACACAATCACACAATCACACAATCACACAATCACACAATCACACAATCACACAATCACACAATCGCACAATCACACAATCACACAAGCACACAATCACTCAATCACACAATCACACAATCACACAATCACACAATCACACAATCGCACAATAACACTATCACAAAATCACAAAATCACACAATCACGCAGTCACACAATCACACAATCCCAATCACGCAATCACACAACCACGATCACACAATCACGATCACACAATCACAAGCACACAATCACAATCACACAATCACAATCACACAATCACACAATCACACAATCACACAATCACACAATCACACAATCACACAATCTCACAATCACACAATCACACAATCACACAATCACACAATCAGACAATCACAATCGCACATTCACAATTACACAATCACACAATCACACAATCACACAATCACACAATCACCTAATCACACAATCACACAATCTCACAACCACACAATCACACAAGAACACATAACTCAATCACACAATCACAAAATCACAAAATCACACAATCACACAATCTCACAATCACACAATCACACAATCACACAATCACACAATCGCGGTCACACAATCACACATTCACACAATCACGCAATCACACAATCACACAATCACACAATCACTCAATCACAATCACACAATCACAATCACACAATCACAATCACACAATCACAATCACACAATCACAATCACACAATCACAATCACACAATCACAATCACACAATCACAATCACACAATCACAATCACACAATCACAATCACACAATCACAATCACACAATCACACAATCACACAATCACACAATCTCACAATCACACAATCACAATCACACAATCACAATCACACAATCACAATCACACAATCACACAATCACACAATCACACAATCACACAATCACACCATCTCACAATCACACAATCACACAATCACACAATCACAATCGCACAATCACAATCACACAATCACAATCACACAATCACGAGCACACAATCACACAATCACACAATCACACAATCACACAATCACACAATCACACAATCACACAATCACACAATCACACAATCACACAATCACAATCACAAAATCACAATCACACAATCACAATCACACAATCACAATCACACAATCACAATCACACAATCACAATCACACAATCACAATCACACAATCACAATCACACAATCACAATCACACAATCACAATCACACAATCACACAATCACAATCACACAATCACAATCACACAATCACAATCACACAATCACAATCACACAATCACAATCACACAATCACAATCACACAATCACAATCACACAATCACAATCACACAATCACAATCACACAATCACAATCACACAATCACAATCACACAATCACAATCACACAATCACAATCACACAATCACAATCACACAATCACAATCACACAATCACAATCACACAATCACAATCACACAATCACAATCACACAATCACAATCACACAATCACAATCACACAATCACAATCACACAATCACAATCACACAATCACAATCACACAATCACAATCACACAATCACAATCACACAATCACAATCACACAATCACAATCACACAATCACAATCACACAATCACAATCACACAATCACAATCACACAATCACAATCACACAATCACAATCACACAATCACAATCACACAATCACAATCACACAATCACAATCACACAATCACAATCACACAATCACAATCACACAATCACAATCACACAATCACAATCACACAATCACAATCACACAATCACAATCACACAATCACAATCACACAATCACAATCACACAATCACAATCACACAATCACAATCACACAATCACAATCACACAATCACAATCACACAATCACAATCACACAATCACAATCACACAATCACAATCACACAATCACAATCACACAATCACAATCACACAATCACAATCACACAATCACAATCACACAATCACAATCACACAATCACAATCACACAATCACAATCACACAATCACAATCACACAATCACAATCACACAATCACAATCACACAATCACAATCACACAATCACAATCACACAATCACAATCACACAATCACAATCACACAATCACAATCACACAATCACAATCACACAATCACAATCACACAATCACAATCACACAATCACAATCACACAATCACAATCACACAATCACAATCACACAATCACAATCACACAATCACAATCACACAATCACAATCACACAATCACAATCACACAATCACAATCACACAATCACAATCACACAATCACAATCACACAATCACAATCACACAATCACAATCACACAATCACAATCACACAATCACAATCACACAATCACAATCACACAATCACAATCACACAATCACAATCACACAATCACAATCACACAATCACAATCACACAATCACAATCACACAATCACAATCACACAATCACAATCACACAATCACAATCACACAATCACAATCACACAATCACACAATCACACAATCACACAATCACACAATCACACAATCTCACAATCACACAATCACACAATCACACAATCACAATCGCACAATCACAATCACACAATCACAATCACACAATCACAATCACACAATCACGAGCACACAATCACAATCACACAATCACACAATCACACAATCACACAATCACACAATCACACAATCACACAATCACACAATCACACAATCAGACAATCACAAACGCTCAATCACAATTACACAATCACACAATCACACAATCACACAATCACACAATCACACAATCACACAATCACACAATCGCACAATCACACAATCACACAAGCACACAATCACTCAATCACACAATCACACAATCAGACAATCACAATCGCTCAATCACAATTACACAATCACACAATCACACAATCACACAATCACACAATCACACAATCACACAATCACACAATCACACAATCACACAATCACACAATCGCACAATCACACAATCACACAAGCACACAATCACTCAATCACACAATCACACAATCACACAATCACACAATCGCACAATAACACTATCACAAAATCACAAAATCACACAATCACACAGTCACACAATCACACAATCCCAATCACGCAATCACACAATCACGATCACACAATCACGATCACACAATCACAAGCACACAATCACAATCACACAATCACAATCACACAATCACACAATCACACAATCACACAATCACACAATCACACAATCACACAATCTCACAATCACACAATCACACAATCACACAATCACACAATCAGACAATCACAATCGCACATTCACAATTACACAATCACACAATCACACAATCACACAATCACCTAATCACACAATCACACAATCTCACAACCACACAATCACACAAGCACACAATCACAATCGCACAATCACAGTCACACAATCACAATCACACAATCACAATCACACAATCACGAGCACACAATCACAATCACACAATCACACAATCACACAATCACACAATCACACAATCACACAATCACACAATCGCACAATCACACAATCACACAAGCACACAATCACTCAATCACACAATCACACAATCAGACAATCACAATCGCTCAATCACAATTACACAATCACACAATCACACAATCACACAATCACACAATCACACAATCACACAATCACACAATCACACAATCGCACAATCACACAATCACACAAGCACACAATCACTCAATCACACAATCACACAATCACACAATCACACAATCACACAATCGCACAATAACACTATCACAAAATCACAAAATCACACAATCACGCAGTCACACAATCACACAATCCCAATCACGCAATCACACAACCACGATCACACAATCACGATCACACAATCACAAGCACACAATCACAATCACACAATCACAATCACACAATCACACAATCACACAATCACACAATCACACAATCACACAATCACACAATCTCACAATCACACAATCACACAATCACACAATCACACAATCAGACAATCACAATCGCACATTCACAATTACACAATCACACAATCACACAATCACACAATCACACAATCACCTAATCACACAATCACACAATCTCACAACCACACAATCACACAAGAACACATAACTCAATCACACAATCACAAAATCACAAAATCACACAATCACACAATCTCACAATCACACAATCACACAATCACACAATCACACAATCGCGGTCACACAATCACACATTCACACAATCACGCAATCACACAATCACACAATCACACAATCACTCAATCACAATCACACAATCACAATCACACAATCACAATCACACAATCACAATCACACAATCACAATCACACAATCACAATCACACAATCACAATCACACAATCACAATCACACAATCACAATCACACAATCACAATCACACAATCACAATCACACAATCACAATCACACAATCACACAATCACACAATCACACAATCTCACAATCACACAATCACAATCACACAATCACAATCACACAATCACAATCACACAATCACACAATCACACAATCACACAATCACACAATCACACAATCTCACAATCACACAATCACACAATCACACAATCACAATCGCACAATCACAATCACACAATCACAATCACACAATCACGAGCACACAATCACACAATCACACAATCACACAATCACACAATCACACAATCACACAATCACACAATCACACAATCACACAATCACACAATCACAATCACAAAATCACAATCACACAATCACAATCACACAATCACAATCACACAATCACAATCACACAATCACAATCACACAATCACAATCACACAATCACAATCACACAATCACAATCACACAATCACAATCACACAATCACAATCACACAATCACACAATCACAATCACACAATCACAATCACACAATCACAATCACACAATCACAATCACACAATCACAATCACACAATCACAATCACACAATCACAATCACACAATCACAATCACACAATCACAATCACACAATCACAATCACACAATCACAATCACACAATCACAATCACACAATCACAATCACACAATCACAATCACACAATCACAATCACACAATCACAATCACACAATCACAATCACACAATCACAATCACACAATCACAATCACACAATCACAATCACACAATCACAATCACACAATCACAATCACACAATCACAATCACACAATCACAATCACACAATCACAATCACACAATCACAATCACACAATCACAATCACACAATCACAATCACACAATCACAATCACACAATCACAATCACACAATCACAATCACACAATCACAATCACACAATCACAATCACACAATCACAATCACACAATCACAATCACACAATCACAATCACACAATCACAATCACACAATCACAATCACACAATCACAATCACACAATCACAATCACACAATCACAATCACACAATCACAATCACACAATCACAATCACACAATCACAATCACACAATCACAATCACACAATCACAATCACACAATCACAATCACACAATCACAATCACACAATCACAATCACACAATCACAATCACACAATCACAATCACACAATCACAATCACACAATCACAATCACACAATCACAATCACACAATCACAATCACACAATCACAATCACACAATCACAATCACACAATCACAATCACACAATCACAATCACACAATCACAATCACACAATCACAATCACACAATCACAATCACACAATCACAATCACACAATCACAATCACACAATCACAATCACACAATCACAATCACACAATCACAATCACACAATCACAATCACACAATCACAATCACACAATCACAATCACACAATCACAATCACACAATCACAATCACACAATCACAATCACACAATCACAATCACACAATCACAATCACACAATCACAATCACACAATCACAATCACACAATCACAATCACACAATCACAATCACACAATCACAATCACACAATCACAATCACACAATCACAATCACACAATCACAATCACACAATCACAATCACACAATCACAATCACACAATCACAATCACACAATCACAATCACACAATCACAATCACACAATCACAATCACACAATCACAATCACACAATCACAATCACACAATCACAATCACACAATCACAATCACACAATCACAATCACACAATCACAATCACACAATCACAATCACACAATCACAATCACACAATCACAATCACACAATCACAATCACACAATCACAATCACACAATCACAATCACACAATCACAATCACACAATCACAATCACACAATCACAATCACACAATCACAATCACACAATCACAATCACACAATCACAATCACACAATCACAATCACACAATCACAATCACACAATCACAATCACACAATCACAATCACACAATCACAATCACACAATCACAATCACACAATCACAATCACACAATCACAATCACACAATCACAATCACACAATCACAATCACACAATCACAATCACACAATCACAATCACACAATCACAATCACACAATCACAATCACACAATCACAATCACACAATCACAATCACACAATCACAATCACACAATCACAATCACACAATCACAATCACACAATCACAATCACACAATCACAATCACACAATCACAATCACACAATCACAATCACACAATCACAATCACACAATCACAATCACACAATCACAATCACACAATCACAATCACACAATCACAATCACACAATCACAATCACACAATCACAATCACACAATCACAATCACACAATCACAATCACACAATCACAATCACACAATCACAATCACACAATCACAATCACACAATCACAATCACACAATCACAATCACACAATCACAATCACACAATCACAATCACACAATCACAATCACACAATCACAATCACACAATCACAATCACACAATCACAATCACACAATCACAATCACACAATCACAATCACACAATCACAATCACACAATCACAATCACACAATCACAATCACACAATCACAATCACACAATCACAATCACACAATCACAATCACACAATCACAATCACACAATCACAATCACACAATCACAATCACACAATCACAATCACACAATCACAATCACACAATCACAATCACACAATCACAATCACACAATCACAATCACACAATCACAATCACACAATCACAATCACACAATCACAATCACACAATCACAATCACACAATCACAATCACACAATCACAATCACACAATCACAATCACACAATCACAATCACACAATCACAATCACACAATCACAATCACACAATCACAATCACACAATCACAATCACACAATCACAATCACACAATCACAATCACACAATCACAATCACACAATCACAATCACACAATCACAATCACACAATCACAATCACACAATCACAATCACACAATCACAATCACACAATCACAATCACACAATCACAATCACACAATCACAATCACACAATCACAATCACACAATCACAATCACACAATCACAATCACACAATCACAATCACACAATCACAATCACACAATCACAATCACACAATCACAATCACACAATCACAATCACACAATCACAATCACACAATCACAATCACACAATCACAATCACAATCACACAATCACAATCACACAATCACACAATCACACCATCACACAATCACACAATCACACAATCACACAATCACACAATCACACAATCACACAATCACACAATCACACAATCACACAATCACACAATCACACAATCACACAATCACACAATCACACAATCACACAATCACACAATCACACAATCACACAATCACACAATCACACAATCACACAATCACACAATCACACAATCACACAATCACACAATCACACAATCACACAATCACACAATCACACAATCACACAATCACACAATCACACAATCACACAATCACACAATCACACAATCACACAATCACACAATCACACAATCACACAATCACACAATCACACAATCACACAATCACACAATCACACAATCACACAATCACACAATCACACAATCACACAATCACACAATCACACAATCACACAATCACACAATCACAATCGCACAATCACAATTACAGAATCACACAATCACACAATCACACAATCACACAATCACACAATCACACAATCACACAATCGCACAATCACACAATCACACAAGCACACAATCACTCAATCACACAATCACACAATCACACAATCACACAATCACACAATCACACAATCACACAATCACAATCACACAATCACAATCACACAATCACAATCACACAATCACAATCACACAATCACAATCACACAATCACAATCACACAATCACATAATCACACAATCACACAATCACACAATCACACAATCACAGAATCACAGAATCACACAATCACACAATCACACAATCGCACAATCACACAATCACACAAGCACACAATCACTCAATCACACAATCACACAATCACACAATCACACAATCACACAATAACACTATCACAAAATCACAAAATCACACAATCACAAAGTCACACAATCACACAATCACAATCACGCAATCACAAAATCACGTTCACACAATCACGATCACACAATCACAAGCACACAATCACAATCACACAATCACAATCACACAATCACACAATCACACAATCACACAATCACACAATCACACAATCACACAATCTCACAATCACACAATCACACAATCACACAATCACACAATCACACAATCACACAATCAGACAATCACAATCGCACAATCACAATTACACAATCACACAATGACAGAATCACACAATCACACAATCACACAATCACACAATCACACAATCACACAATCACACAATCACACAATCACACAATCACACAATCACACAATCACCTAATCACACAATCACACAATCTCACAACCACACAATCACACAAGAACACATAACTCAATCACACAATCACAAAATCACACAATCACACAATCTCACAATCACACAATCGCGGTCACCCAATCACACATTCACACAATCACGCAATCACACAATCACACAATCACACAATCACTCAATCACAATCACACAATCACAATCACACAATCACAATCACACAATCACAATCACACAATCACAATCACACAATCACAATCACACAATCACAATCACACAATCACAATCACACAATCACAATCACACAATCACAATCACACAATCACAATCACACAATCACACAATCACACAATCACACAATCTCACAATCACACAATCACAATCACACAATCACAATCACACAATCACAATCACACAATCACAATCACACAATCACACAATCACACAATCACACAATCACACAATCACACAATCACACAATCTCACAATCACACAATCACACAATCACGCAATCACAATCGCACAATCACAATCACACAATCACAATCACACAATCACAATCACACAATCACGAGCACACAATCACAATCACACAATCACACAATCACACAATCACACAATCACACAATCACACAATCACACAATCACACAATCACACAATCAGACAATCACAAACGCTCAATCACAATTACACAATCACACAATCACACAATCACACAATCACACAATCACACAATCACACAATCACACAATCGCACAATCACACAATCACAAAAGCACACAATCACTCAATCACACAATCACACAATCAGACAATCACAATCGCTCAATCACAATTACACAATCACACAATCACACAATCACACAATCACACAATCACACAATCACACAATCACACAATCGCACAATCACACAATCACACAATCGCACAATCACACAATCACACAAGCACACAATCACTCAATCACACAATCACACAATCACACAATCACACAATCGCACAATAACACTATCACAAAATCACAAAATCACACAATCACACAGTCACACAATCACACAATCCCAATCACGCAATCACACAATCACGATCACACAATCACGATCACACAATCACAAGCACACAATCACAATCACACAATCACAATCACACAATCACACAATCACACAATCACACAATCACACAATCACACAATCACACAATCACACAATCTCACAATCACACAATCACACAATCACACAATCACACAATCAGACAATCACAATCGCACATTCACAATTACACAATCACACAATCACACAATCACACAATCACCTAATCACACAATCACACAATCTCACAACCACACAATCACACAAGCACACAATCACAATCGCACAATCACAGTCACACAATCACAATCACACAATCACAATCACACAATCACGAGCACACAATCACAATCACACAATCACACAATCACACAATCACACAATCACACAATCACACAATCACACAATCACACAATCACACAATCACACAATCACACAATCAGACAATCACAATCGCTCAATCACAATTACACAATCACACAATCACACAATCACACAATCACCTAATCACACAATCACACAATCTCACAACCACACAATCACACAAGCACACAATCACAATCGCACAATCACAGTCACACAATCACAATCACACAATCACAATCACACAATCACGAGCACACAATCACAATCACACAATCACACAATCACACAATCACACAATCACACAATCACACAATCGCACAATAACACTATCACAAAATCACAAAATCACACAATCACACAGTCACACAATCACACAATCACAATCACACAATCACACAATCACACAATCACTCAATCACAAAATCACACAATCACACAATCACAAAATTACACAATCACACAATCACACAGTCACACAATCACACAATCACAATCACGCAATCACACAATCACACAATCACACAATCACACAATCACACAATCACACAATCACACAATCACACAATCACACAATCACACAATCACACAATCACACAATCACACAATCACACAATCACACAATCACACAATCACACAATCACACAATCACACAATCACACAATCACACAATCACACAATCACACAATCACACAATCACACAATCACACAATCACACAATCACACAATCACACAATCACACAATCACACAATCACACAATCACACAATCACACAATCACACAATCACACAATCACACAATCACACAATCACACAATCACACAATCACACAATCACACAATCACACAATCACACAATCACACAATCACACAATCACACAATCACACAATCACACAATCACACAATCACACAATCACACAATCACACAATCACAATCGCACAATCACAATTACAGAATCACACAATCACACAATCACACAATCACACAATCACACAATCACACAATCACACAATCGCACAATCACACAATCACACAAGCACACAATCACTCAATCACACAATCACACAATCACACAATCACACAATCACACAATCACACAATCACACAATCACAATCACACAATCACAATCACACAATCACAATCACACAATCACAATCACACAATCACAATCACACAATCACAATCACACAATCACATAATCACACAATCACACAATCACACAATCACACAATCACAGAATCACAGAATCACACAATCACACAATCACACAATCGCACAATCACACAATCACACAAGCACACAATCACTCAATCACACAATCACACAATCACACAATCACACAATCACACAATAACACTATCACAAAATCACAAAATCACACAATCACAAAGTCACACAATCACACAATCACAATCACGCAATCACAAAATCACGTTCACACAATCACGATCACACAATCACAAGCACACAATCACAATCACACAATCACAATCACACAATCACACAATCACACAATCACACAATCACACAATCACACAATCACACAATCTCACAATCACACAATCACACAATCACACAATCACACAATCACACAATCACACAATCACACAATCACACAATCACACAATCACACAATCACACAATCACACAATCACACAATCACACAATCACACAATCACACAATCACACAATCACACAATCTCACAATCACACAATCACACAATCACACAATCACACAATCACACAATCACACAATCAGACAATCACAATCGCACAATCACAATTACACAATCACACAATGACAGAATCACACAATCACACAATCACACAATCACACAATCACACAATCACACAATCACACAATCACACAATCACTCAATCACAATCACACAATCACACAATCACTCAATCACAATCACACAATCACAATCACACAATCACAATCACACAATCACAATCACACAATCGCAATCACACAATCGCAATCACACAATCACAATCACACAATCACAATCACACAATCACAATCACACAATCACAATCACACAATCACAATCACACAATCACAATCACACAATCACAATCACACAATCACAATCACACAATCACAATCACACAATCACAATCACACAATCACAATCACACAATCACAATCACACAATCACAATCACACAATCACAATCACACAATCACAATCACACAATCACAATCACACAGTCACAATCACACAATCACAATCACACAATCACAATCACACAATCACAATCACACAATCACAATCACACAATCACAATCACACAATCACAATCACACAATCACAATCACATAATCACAATCACACAATCACGGTCATACAATCACACATTCACACAATCACGCAATCACACAATCTCACAATCACACAATCACACAATCACACAATCACACAATCACGCAATCACACAAGCACACAATCACACAATCACTCAATCACAATCACACAATCACAATCACACAATCACAATCACACAATCACAATCACACAATCACAATCATACAATCACAATCACACAATCACAATCACACAATCACAATCACACAATCACAATCACACAATCACACAATCACACAATCACACAATCTCACAATCACACAATCACACAATCACACAATCACACAATCACAATCACACAATCACAATCACACAATCACAATCACACAATCACAATCACACAATCACAATCACACAATCACGAGCACACAATCACAATCACACAATCACACAATCACACAATCACACAATCACACAATCACACAATCACACAATCACACAATCACACAATCACACAATCACACAATCACACAATCACACAATCACACAATCACACAATCACACAATCACACAATCACACAATCACACAATCACACAATCACACAATCACACAATCACACAATCACACAATCACACAATCACACAATCACACAATCACACAATCACACAATCACACAATCACACAATCACACAATCACACAATCACACAATCTCACAATCACACAATCACACAATCACACAATCACACAATCACACAATCACACAATCACACAATCACACAATCACACAATCGCACAATCACACAATCACACAAGCACACAATCACTCAATCACACAATCACACAATCACACAATCACACAATCGCACAATAACACTATCACAAAATCACAAAATCACACAATCACACAGTCACACAATCACACAATCACAATCACGCAATCACACAATCACGATCACACAATCACGATCACACAATCACAAGCACACAATCACAATCACACAATCACAATCACACAATCACACAATCACACAATCACACAATCACACAATCTCACAATCACACAATCACACAATCACACAATCACACAATCAGACAATCACAATCGCACAATCACAATTACACAATCACACAATCACACATTCACACAATCACCTAATCACACAATCCCACAATCTCACAACCACACAATCACACAAGCACACATAACTCAATCACACAATCACAAAATCACACAATCACACAATCTCACAATCACACAATTACACAATCACACAATCACGGTCACACAATCACACATTCACACAATCACGCAATCACACAATCACACAATCACACAATCACACAATCACACAATCTCACAATCACACAATCACACAATCACACAATCACACTATCAGACAATCACAATCGCACAATCACAATTACACAATCACACAATCACACATTCACACAATCACCTAATCACACAATCCCACAATCTCACAACCACACAATCACACAAGCACACATAACTCAATCACACAATCACAAAATCACACAATCACACAATCTCACAATCACACAATTACACAATCACACAATCACGGTCACACAATCACACATTCACACAATCACGCAATCACACAATCACACAATCACACAATCACACAATCATCAATCACACAATCACGGTCACACAATCACACATTCACCCAATCACACATTCACACAATCACACATTCACACAATCACACATTCACACAATCACACAATCACTCAATCACAAAATCACACAATCACACAATCACACAATTACACAATCACACAATCACACAGTCACACAGTCACACAATCACACAATCACAATCACGCAATCACACAATCACACAATCACACAATCACACAATCACACAATCACACAATCACACAATCACACAATCACACAATGACACAATCACACAATCACACAATCACACAATCACACAATCACACAATCACACAATCACACAATC
This sequence comes from Megachile rotundata, assembly GCF_050947335.1. Taxonomy (NCBI): domain Eukaryota; kingdom Metazoa; phylum Arthropoda; class Insecta; order Hymenoptera; family Megachilidae; genus Megachile; species Megachile rotundata. Next base: position 73,788 of record NW_027473516.1, on the reverse strand, counting down.
ACACAATCACTCAATCACAATCACACAATCACAATCACACAATCACAATCACACAATCACAATCACACAATCACAATCACACAATCGCAATCACATAATCACAATCACACAATCACAATCACACAATCACAATCACACAATCACAATCACACAATCACAATCACACAATCACAATCACACAATCACAATCACACAATCACAATCACACAATCACAATCACACAATCACAATCACACAATCACAATCACACAATCACAATCACACAATCACAATCACACAATCACAATCACACAATCACAATCACACAATCACAATCACACAATCACAATCACACAATCACAATCACATAATCACAATCACACAATCACGGTCATACAATCACACATTCACACAATCACGCAATCACACAATCTCACAATCACACAATCACACAATCACGCAATCACACAATCACACAATCACACAATCACTCAAACACAATCACACAATCACAATCACACAATCACCATCACACAATCACAATCACACAATCACAATCACACAATCACAATCATACAATCACAATCACACAATCACAATCACACAATCACAATCACACAATCACAATCACACAATCACAATCACACAATCACACAATCACACAATCACACAATCACACAATCTCACAATCACACAATCACACAATCCCACAATCACACAATCACAATCACACAATCACAATCACACAATCACAATCACACAATCACAATCACACAATCACAATCACACAATCACAATCACACAATCACGAGCACACAATCACAATCACACAATCACACAATCACACAATCACACAATCACACAATCACACAATCACACAATCACACAATCACACAATCTCACAATCACACAATCACACAATCACACAATCACACAATCACACAATCACACAATCACACAATCACACAATCACACAATCACACAATCACACAATCACACAATCACACAATCACACAATCACACAATCACACAATCACACAATCACACAATCACACAATCACACAATCACACAATCACACAATCACACAATCACACAATCACACAATCACACAATCACACAATCACACAATCACACAATCACACAATCACACAATCACACAATCACACAATCACACAATCACACAATCACACAATCACACAATCACACAATCACACAATCACGCAATCACACAATCACACAATCACACAATCAGACAATCACAATCGCACAATCACAATTACAGAATCACACAATCACACAATCGCACAATCACACAATCACACAATCACACAATCGCACAATCACACAATCACACAAGCACACAATCACTCAATCACACAATCACACAATCACACAATCACACAATCACACAATCACACAATCACACAATCACAATCACACAATCACAATCACACAATCACAATCACACAATCACACAATCACACAATCACACAATCACACAATCACACAATCACACAATCACACAATCACACAATCACACAATCACACAATCACACAATCACACAACCACACAATCACACAATCACACAATCACACAATCACACAATCACACAATCACACAATCACACAATCACACAATCACACAATCACACAATCACACAATCACACAATCACACAATCACGCAATCACACAATCACACAATCACACAATCAGACAATCACACAATCACACAATCACACAATCAGACAATCACAATCGCACAATCACAATTACAGAATCACACAATCACACAATCGCACAATCACACAATCACACAATCACACAATCGCACAATCACACAATCACACAAGCACACAATCACTCAATCACACAATCACACAATCACACAATCACACAATCACACAATCACACAATCACACAATCACACAATCACACAATCACAATCACACAATCACAATCACACAATCACAATCACACAATCACAATCACACAATCACGAGCACACAATCACAATCACACAATCACACAATCACACAATCACACAATCACACAATCACACAATCACACAATCACACAATCACACAATCACACAATCACACAATCACACAATCACACAATCACACAATCTCACAATCACACAATCACACAATCTCACAATCACACAATCACACAATCACACAATCACACAATCACACAATCATACAATCACACAATCACACAATTACACAATCACACAATCACACAGTCACACAATCACACAATCACAATCACGCAATCACACAATCACACAATCACACAATCACACAATCACACAATCACACAATCACACAATCACACAATCACACAATCACACAATCACACAATCACACAATCACACAATCACACAATCACACAATCACACAATCACACAATCACACAATCACAATCACACAATCACAATCACACAATCACAATCACACAATCACAATCACACAATCGCAATCACACAATCGCAATCACACAATCACAATCACACAATCACAATCACACAATCACAATCACACAATCACAATCACACAATCACAATCACACAATCACAATCACACAATCACAATCACACAATCACAATCACACAATCACAATCACACAATCACAATCACACAATCACAATCACTCAATCACAATCACACAATCACAATCACATAATCACAATCACACAATCACGGTCATACAATCACACATTCACACAATCACGCAATCACACAATCTCACAATCACACAATCACACAATCACACAATCACACAATCACGCAATCACACAATCACACAATCACACAATCACTCAAACACAATCACACAATCACAATCACACAATCACAATCACACAATCACAATCACACAATCGCAATCACACAATCACAATCACACAATCACAATCACACAATCACAATCACACAATCACACAAGCACACATAACTCAATCGCAGAATCACAAAATCACACAATCACACAATCTCACAATCACACAATTACACAATCACACAATCACGGTCACACAATCACACATTCACACAATCACGCAATCACACAATCACACAATCACACAATCACACAATCATCAATCACACAATCACGGTCACACAATCACACATTCACCCAATCACACATTCACACAATCACACATTCACACAATCACACATTCACACAATCACACAATCACTCAATCACAAAATCACACAATCACACAATCACACAATTACACAATCACACAATCACACAGTCACACAATCACACAATCACAATCACGCAATCACACAATCACACAATCACACAATCACACAATCACACAATCACACAATCACACAATCACACAATCACACAATCACACAATCACACAATCACACAATCACACAATCACACAATCACACAATCACACAATCACACAATCACACAATCACACATTCACCCAATCACACATTCACACAATCACACATTCACGCAATCACACAATCACACAATCACACAATCATCAATCACACAATCACGGTCACACAATCACACATTCACCCAATCACACATTCACACAATCACACATTCACACAATCACACATTCACACAATCACACAATCACTCAATCACAAAATCACACAATCACACAATCACACAATTACACAATCACACAATCACACAGTCACACAATCACACAATCACAATCACGCAATCACACAATCACACAATCACACAATCACACAATCACACAATCACACAATCACACAATCACACAATCACACAATCACACAATCACACAATCACACAATCACACAATCACACAATCACACAATCACACAATCACACAATCACACAATCACACAATCACACATTCACCCAATCACACATTCACACAATCACACATTCACACAATCACACATTCACACAATCACACAATCACTCAATCACAAAATCACACAATCACACAATCACACAATTACACAATCACACAATCACACAGTCACACAATCACACAATCACAATCACGCAATCACACAATCACACAATCACACAATCACACAATCACACAATCACGGTCACACAATCACACATTCACACAATCACGCAATCACACAATCACACAATCACACAATCACACAATCACACAATCATCAATCACACAATCACGGTCACACAATCACACATTCACCCAATCACACATTCACACAATCACACATTCACACAATCACACATTCACACAATCACACAATCACTCAATCACAAAATCACACAATCACACAATCACACAATTACACAATCACACAATCACACAGTCACACAATCACACAATCACAATCACGCAATCACACAATCACACAATCACACAATCACACAATCACACAATCACACAATCACACAATCACACAATCACACAATCACACAATCACACAATCACACAATCACACAATCACACAATCACACAATCACTCAATCACAATCACACAATCACAATCACACAATCACAATCACACAATCACAATCACACAATCACAATCACACAATCGCAATCACACAATCACAATCACACAATCACAATCACACAATCACAATCACACAATCACAATCACACAATCACACAAGCACACATAACTCAATCACACAATCACAAAATCACACAATCACACAATCTCACAATCACACAATTACACAATCACACAATCACGGTCACACAATCACACATTCACACAATCACGCAATCACACAATCACACAATCACACAATCACACAATCACACAATCACACAATCACACAATCACACAATCACACAATCACACAATCACACAATCACACAATCACACAATCACACATTCACCCAATCACACATTCACACAATCACACATTCACACAATCACACATTCACACAATCACACAATCACTCAATCACAAAATCACACAATCACACAATCACACAATTACACAATCACACAATCACACAGTCACACAATCACACAATCACAATCACGCAATCACACAATCACACAATCACACAATCACACAATCACACAATCACACAATCACACAATCACACAATCACACAATCACACAATCACACAATCACACAATCACACAATCACACAATCATACAATCACACAATTACACAATCACACAATCACACAATCACACAATCACTCAATCACAATCACACAATCACAATCACATAATCACAATCACACAATCACGGTCATACAACCACACATTCACACAATCACGCAATCACACAATCTCACAATCACACAATCACACAATCACACAATCACACAATCACGCAATCACACAATCACACAATCACACAATCACTCAAACACAATCACACAATCACAATCACACAATCACAATCACACAATCACAATCATACAATCACAATCACACAATCACAATCACACAATCACAATCACACAATCACACAATCACACAATCACACAATCACAATCACACAATCACAATCACACAATCACAATCACACAATCACAATCACACAATCACAATCACACAATCACGATCACACAATCACGAGCACACAATCACAATCACACAATCACACAATCACACAATCGCACAATCACACAATCACACAATCACACAATCACACAATCACACAATCTCACAATCACACAATCACACAATCTCACAATCACACAATCACACAATCACACAATCACACAATCACACAATCACACAATCACACAATCACACAATCGCACAATCACACAATCACACAAGCACACAATCACTCAATCACACAATCACACAATCACACAATCACACAATCGCACAATAACACTATCACAAAATCACAAAATCACACAATCACACAGTCACACAATCACACAATCACAATCACGCAATCACACAATCACGATCACACAATCACGATCACACAATCACAAGCACACAATCACAATCACACAATCACAATCACACAATCACACAATCACACAATCACACAATCACACAATCACACAATCTCACAATCACACAATCACACAATCACACAATCACACAATCAGACAATCACAATCGCACAATCACAATTACACAATCACACAATCACACATTCACACAATCACCTAATCACACAATCCCACAATCTCACAACCACACAATCACACAAGCACACATAACTCAATCACACAATCACAAAATCACACAATCACACAATCTCACAATCACACAATTACACAATCACACAATCACGGTCACACAATCACACATTCACACAATCACGCAATCACACAATCACACAATCACACAATCACACAATCATCAATCACACAATCACGCAATCACACAATCACGCAATCACACAATCACACAATCACACAATCACACAATCACACAATCACACAATCACACAATCACACAATCACACAATCACACAATCACACAATCACACAATCACACAATCACACAATCACACAATCACACAATCACACAATCACACAATCACACAATCACACAATCACACAATCACTCAATCACACAATCACACAATCACTCAATCACAATCACACAATCACAATCACACAATCACAATCACACAATCACAATCACACAATCACAATCACACAATCACAATCACACAATCACAATCACGCAATCACAATCACACAATCACAATCACACAATCACAATCACACAATCACAATCACACAATCACAATCACACAATCACAATCACACAATCACAATCACACAATCACACAATCACACAATCACACAATCTCACAATCACACAATCACACAATCACACAATCACACAATCACAATCACACAATCACAATCACACAATCACAATCACACAATCACAATCACACAATCACAATCACACAATCACAATCACACAATCACAATCACACAATCACGAGCACACAATCACAATCACACAATCACACAATCACACAATCACACAATCACACAATCACACAATCACACAATCTCACAATCACACAATCACACAATCACACAATCACACAATCACACAATCACACAATCACACAATCACACAATCACACAATCACACAATCACACAATCACACAATCACACAATCACACAATCACACAATCACACAATCACACAATCACACAATCACACAATCACACAATCACACAATCACACAATCACACAATCACACAATCACACAATCACACAATCACACAATCACACAATCACACAATCACACAATCACACAATCACACAATCACACAATCACACAATCACACAATCACACAATCACACAATCACACAATCACACAATCACACAATCACACAATCAGACAATCACAATCGCACAATCACAATTACAGAATCACACAATCACACAATCACACAATCACACAATCACACAATCACACAATCGCACAATCACACAATCACACAAGCACACAATCACTCAATCACACAATCACACAATCACACAATCACACAATCACACAATCACACAATCACACAATCACACAATCACACAATCACAATCACACAATCACAATCACACAATCACAATCACACAATCACAATCACACAATCACAATCACACAATCACATAATCACACAATCACACAATCACACAATCACACATTTACAGAATCACACAATCACACAATCACACAATCACACAATCACACAATCACACAATCACACAAGCACACAATCACTCAATCACACAATCACACAATCACACAATCACACAATCACACAATAACACTATCACAAAATCACACTATCACAAAATCACAAAATCACAAAATCACACAATCACAAAGTCACATAATCACACAATCACAATCACGCAATCACACAATCACGATCACACAATCACGATCACACAATCACAAGCACACAATCACAATCACACAATCACAATCACACAATCACACAATCACACAATCACACAATCACACAATCACACAATCACACAATCTCACAATCACACAATCACACAATCACACAATCACACAATCAGACAATCACAATCGCACAATCACAATTACACAATCACACAATGACACAATCACACAATCACACAATCACACAATCACACAATCACACAATCACACAATCACACAATCAGACAATCACAATCGCACAATCACAATTACAGAATCACACAATCACACAATCACACAATCACACAATCACACAATCACACAATCGCACAATCACACAATCACACAATCTCACAATCACACAATCACACAATCACACAATCACACAATCACACAATCACACAATCACACAATCACACAATCACACAATCACACAATCACACAATCACACAATCACACAATCACACAATCACACAATCACACAATCACACAATCACACAATCACACAATCACACAATCACACAATCACACAATCACACAATCACACAATCACACAATCACACAATCACACAATCACAAAATCACACAATCACAAAGTCACATAATCACACAATCACAATCACGCAATCACACAATCACGATCACACAATCACGATCACACAATCACAAGCACACAATCACAATCACACAATCACAATCACACAATCACACAATCACACAATCACACAATCACACAATCACACAATCACACAATCACACAATCACACAATCACACAATCACACAATCACACAATCACACAATCACACAATCACACAATCACACAATCACACAATCACACAATCAGACAATCACAATCGCACAATCACAATTACAGAATCACACAATCACACAATCACACAATCACACAATCACACAATCACACAATCGCACAATCACACAATCACACAAGCACACAATCACTCAATCACACAATCACACAATCACACAATCACACAATCACACAATCACACAATCACACAATCACACAATCACACAATCACAATCACACAATCACAATCACACAATCACAATCACACAATCACAATCACACAATCACAATCACACAATCACATAATCACACAATCACACAATCACACAATCACACAATCACAGAATCACACAATCACACAATCACACAATCACACAATCACACAATCACACAATCACACAAGCACACAATCACTCAATCACACAATCACACAATCACACAATCACACAATCACACAATAACACTATCACAAAATCACACTATCACAAAATCACAAAATCACACAATCACAAAGTCACATAATCACACAATCACAATCACGCAATCACACAATCACACAATCACGATCACACAATCACGATCACACAATCACAAGCACACAATCACAATCACACAATCACAATCACACAATCACACAATCACACAATCACACAATCACACAATCACACAATCACACAATCTCACAATCACACAATCACACAATCACACAATCACACAATCAGACAATCACAATCGCACAATCACAATTACACAATCACACAATGACACAATCACAATCACACAATCACAATCACACAATCACAATCACACAATCACAATCACACAATCACAATCACACAATCACAATCACACAATCACAATCACACAATCACAATCACACAATCACAATCACACAATCACAATCACACAATCACAATCACACAATCACAATCACACAATCACAATCACACAATCACAATCACACAATCACAATCACACAATCACAATCACACAATCACAATCACACAATCACAATCACACAATCACACAATCACACAGTTTACACAATCTCACAATCACGCAATCACACAATCACACAATCACACAATCACGCAATCAGACAATCACACAATCACACAATCACACAATCACACAATCACACAATCACAATCACACAATCACAATCACACAATCACAATCACACAATCACAATCACACAATCACAATCACACAATCACAATCACACAATCACGAGCACACAATCACAATCACACAATCACAATCACACAATCACAATCACACAATCACGAGCACACAATCACAATCAGACAATCACACAATCACACAATCACACAATCACACAATCACACAATCACACAATCACACAATCACACAATCACACAATCACACAATCACACAATCACACAATCACACAATCACACAATCACACAATCACACAATCACACAATCACACAATCACACAATCACACAATCTCACAATCACACAATCACACAATCTCACAATCACACAATCACACAATCACACAATCACACAATCACACAATCACACAATCACACAATCACACAATCGCACAATCACACAATCACACAAGCACACAATCACTCAATCACACAATCACACAATCACACAATCACACAATCGCACAATAACACTATCACAAAATCACAAAATCACACAATCACACAGTCACACAATCACACAATCACAATCACGCAATCACACAATCACGATCACACAATCACGATCACACAATCACAAGCACACAATCACAATCACACAATCACAATCACACAATCACACAATCACACAATCACACAATCACACAATCACACAATCTCACAATCACACAATCACACAATCACACAATCACACAATCACACAATCAGACAATCACAATCGCACACTCACAATTACACAATCACACAATCACACATTCACACAATCACCTAATCACACAATCCCACAATCTCACAACCACACAATCACACAAGCACACATAACTCAATCACACAATCACAAAATCACACAATCACACAATCTCACAATCACACAATTACACAATCACACAATCACGGTCACACAATCACACATTCACACAATCACGCAATCACACAATCACACAATCACACAATCACACAATCACACAATCATCAATCACACAATCACGGTCACACAATCACACATTCACCCAATCACACATTCACACAATCACACATTCACACAATCACACATTCACACAATCACACAATCACTCAATCACACAGTCACACAATCACACAATCACAATCACGCAATCACACAATCACACAATCACACAATCACACAATCACACAATCACACAATCACACAATCACACAATCACACAATCACACAATCACACAATCACTCAATCACACAATCACAATCACACAATCACAATCACACAATCACACAATCACACAATCACACAATCACACAATCTCACAATCACACAATCACACAATCACAATCACGCAATCACAATCACACAATCACAATCACACAATCACAATCACACAATCACGAGCACACAATCACAATCACACAATCACACAATCACACAATCACACAATCACACAATCACACAATCACACAATCACACAATCACACAATCACACAATCTCACAATCACACAATCACACAATCACACAATCACACAATCACACAATCACACAATCACACAATCACACAATCACACAATCACACAATCACACAATCACACAATCACACAATCACACAATCACACAATCACACAATCACACAATCACACAATCACACAATCACACAATCACACAATCACACAATCACACAATCACACAATCACACAATCACACAATCACACAATCACACAATCACACAATCACACAATCACACAATCACACAATCACACAATCACACAATCACACAATCACACAATCACACAATCACACAATCACACAATCACACAATCACACAATCACACAATCACACAATCACACAATCACACAATCAGACAATCACAATCGCACAATCACAATTACAGAATCACACAATCACACAATCACACAATCACACAATCACACAATCACACAAGCACACAATCGCACAATCACACAATCACACAAGCACACAATCACTCAATCACACAATCACACAATCACACAATCATACAATCACACAATCACACAATCACACAATCACAATCACACAATCACAATCACACAATCACAATCACACAATCACAATCACACAATCACAATCACACAATCACAATCACACAATCACAATCACACAATCACAATCACACAATCACGAGCACACAATCACAATCACACTATCACACAATCACACAATCACACAATCACACAATCACACAATCACACAATCACACAATCACACAATCACACAATCACACAATCACACAATCACACAATCTCACAATCACACAATCACACAATCTCACAATCACACAATCACACAATCACACAATCACACAATCACACAATCACACAATCACACAATCACAATCACACAATCACACAATCACACAATCACACAATCACACAATCACACAATCACACAAGCACACAATCACTCAATCACACAATCACACAATCACACAATCACACAATCACAATCACACAATCACAATCACACAATCGCAATCACACAATCACAATCACACAATCACAATCACACAATCACAATCACACAATCACAATCACACAATCACAATCACACAATCACAATCACACAATCACAATCACACAATCACAATCACACAATCACAATCACACAATCACAATCACACAATCACAATCACACAATCACAATCACACAATCACAATCACACAATCACAATCACATAATCACAATCACACACTCACGGTCATACAATCACACATTCACACAATCACGCAATCACACAATCTCACAATCACACAATCACACAATCACACAATCACACAATCACGCAATCACACAATCACACAATCACACAATCACTCAAACACAATCACACAATCACAATCACACAATCACAATCACACAATCACAATCACACAATCACAATCATACAATCACAATCACACAATCACACAATCACACAATCACACAATCACACAATCACACAATCACACAATCACACAATCACACAATCACACAATCACACAATCACACAATCACACAATCACACAATCACACAATCACACAATCACACAATCACACAATCACACAATCACACAATCACACAATCAGACAATCACAATCGCACAATCACAATTACAGAATCACACAATCACACAATCACACAATCACACAATCACACAATCACACAATCGCACAATCACACAATCACACAAGCACACAATCACTCAATCACACAATCACACAATCACACAATCACACAATCACACAATCACACAATCACACAATCACACAATCACAATCACACAATCACAATCACACAATCACCATCACACAATCACAATCACACAATCACAATCACACAATCACATAATCACACAATCACACAATCACACAATCACACAATCACAGAATCACACAATCACACAATCACACAATCACACAATCACACAATCACACAATCACACAAGCACACAATCACTCAATCACACAATCACACAATCACACAATCACACAATCACACAATAACACTATCACAAAATCACAAAATCACACAATCACAATCACGCAATCACACAATCACGATCACACAATCACGATCACACAATCACAAGCACACAATCACAATCACACAATCACAATCACACAATCACACAATCACACAATCACACAATCACACAATCACACAATCACACAATCTCACAATCACACAATCACACAATCACACAATCACACAATCAGACAATCACAATCGCACAATCACAATTACACAATCACACAATGACACAATCACACAATCACACAATCACACAATCACACAATCACACAATCACACAATCACACAATCACACAATCACACAATCACACAATCACCTAATCACACAATCACACAATCTCACAACCACACAATCACACAAGAACACATAACTCAATCACACAATCACAAAATCACACAATCACACAATCACACAATCGCGGTCACACAATCACACATTCACACAATCACGCAATCACACAATCACACAATCACACAATCACTCAATCACAATCACACAATCACAATCACACAATCACAATCACACAATCACAATCACACAATCACAATCACACAATCACAATCACACAATCACAATCACACAATCACAATCACACAATCACAATCACACAATCACAATCACACAATCACAATCACACAATCACAATCACACAATCACACAATCACACAATCACACAATCTCACAATCACACAATCACAATCACACAATCACAATCACACAATCACAATCACACAATCACACAATCACACAATCTCACAATCACACAATCACACAATCACACAATCACAATCGCACAATCACAATCACACAATCACAATCACACAATCACAATCACACAATCACGAGCACACAATCACAATCACACAATCACACAATCACACAATCACACAATCACACAATCTCACAATCACACAATCACACAATCACACAATCACACAATCACACAATCAGACAATCACAATCGCACAATCACAATTACACAATCACACAATCACACATTCACACAATCACCTAATCACACAATCCCACAATCTCACAACCACACAATCACACAAGCACACATAACTCAATCACACAATCACAAAATCACACAATCACACAATCTCACAATCACACAATTACACAATCACACAATCACGGTCACACAATCACACATTCACACAATAACAATCACACAATCACAATCACACAATCACAATCACACAATCACAATCACACAATCACAATCACACAATCACAATCACACAATCACAATCACACAATCACAATCACACAATCACAATCACACAATCACAATCACACAATCACAATCACACAATCACAATCACACAATCACAATCACACAATCACAATCACACAATCACAATCACACAATCACAATCACACAATCACAATCACGCAATCACAGTCACACAATCACAATCACACAATCACACAATCACACAGTTTACACAATCTCACAATCACGCAATCACACAATCACACAATCACACAATCACGCAATCACACAATCACACAATCACACAATCACACAATCACACAATCACACAATCACACAATCACACAATCACACAATCACACAATCACACAATCACACAATCACACAATCACACAATCACACAATCACACAATCACACAATCACACAATCACACAATCACACAATCACACAATCACACAATCACACAATCACACAATCACACAATCACACAATCACACAATCACACAATCACACATTCACACAATCACACAATCACACAATCACACAATCACACATTCACACAATCACACAATCACACAATCAGACAATCACAATCGCACAATCACAATTACAGAATCACACAATCACACAATCACACAATCACACAATCACACAATCACACAATCGCACAATCACACAATCACACAAGCACACAATCACTCAATCACACAATCACACAATCACACAATCACACAATCACACAATCACACAATCTCACAATCACACAATCACACAATCACACAATCACACAATCACACAATCACACAATCACACAATCACACAATCGCACAATCACACAATCACACAAGCACACAATCACTCAATCACACAATTACACAATCACACAATCACACAATCGCACAATAACACTATCACAAAATCACAAAATCACACAATCACACAGTCACACAATCACACAATCACAATCACGCAATCACACAATCACGATCACACAATCACGATCACACAATCACAAGCACACAATCACAATCACACAATCACAATCACACAATCACACAATCACACAATCACACAATCACACAATCACACAATCTCACAATCACACAATCACACAATCACACAATCACACAATCAGACAATCACAATCGCACAATCACAATTACACAATCACACAATCACACATTCACACAATCACCTAATCACACAATCCCACAATCTCACAACCACACAATCACACAAGCACACATAACTCAATCACACAATCACAAAATCACACAATCACACAATCTCACAATCACACAATTACACAATCACACAATCACGGTCACACAATCACAAATTCACACAATCACGCAATCTCACAATCACACAATCACACAATCACACAATCATCAATCACACAATCACGGTCACACAATCACACATTCACCCAATCACACATTCACACAATCACACATTCACACAATCACACAATCACGGTCACACAATCACACATTCACCCAATCACACATTCACACAATCACACATTCACACAATCACACATTCACACAATCACACAATCACTCAATCACAAAATCACACAATCACACAATCACACAATTACACAATCACACAATCACACAGTCACACAATCACACAATCACAATCACGCAATCACACAATCACACAATCACACAATCACACAATCACACAATCACACAATCACACAATCACACAATCACACAATCACACAATCACACAATCACACAATTACACAATCACACAATCACACAATCACACAATCACACAATCACACAATCACACAATCACTCAATCACAATCACACAATCACAATCACACAATCACAATCACACAATCACAATCACACAATCACAATCACACAATCACAATCACACAATCGCAATCACACAATCACAATCACACAATCACAATCACACAATCACAATCACACAATCACACAAGCACACATAACTCAATCGCAGAATCACAAAATCACACAATCACACAATCTCACAATCACACAATTACACAATCACACAATCACGGTCACACAATCACACATTCACACAATCACGCAATCACACAATCACACAATCACACAATCACACAATCATCAATCACACAATCACGGTCACACAATCACACATTCACCCAATCACACATTCACACAATCACACATTCACACAATCACACATTCACACAATCACACAATCACTCAATCACAAAATCACACAATCACACAATCACACAATTACACAATCACACAATCACACAGTCACACAATCACACAATCACAATCACGCAATCACACAATCACACAATCACACAATCACACAATCACACAATCACACAATCACACAATCACACAATCACACAATCACACAATCACACAATCACACAATCACACAATCACACAATCACACAATCACACAATCACACATTCACCCAATCACACATTCACACAATCACACATTCACGCAATCACACAATCACACAATCACACAATCATCAATCACACAATCACGGTCACACAATCACACATTCACCCAATCACACATTCACACAATCACACATTCACACAATCACACATTCACACAATCACACAATCACTCAATCACAAAATCACACAATCACACAATCACACAATTACACAATCACACAATCACACAGTCACACAATCACACAATCACAATCACGCAATCACACAATCACACAATCACACAATCACACAATCACACAATCACACAATCACACAATCACACAATCACACAATCACACAATCACACAATCACACAATCACACAATCACACAATCACACAATCACACAATCACACAATCACACAATCACACAATCACACATTCACCCAATCACACATTCACACAATCACACATTCACACAATCACACATTCACACAATCACACAATCACTCAATCACAAAATCACACAATCACACAATCACACAATTACACAATCACACAATCACACAGTCACACAATCACACAATCACAATCACGCAATCACACAATCACACAATCACACAATCACACAATCACACAATCACGGTCACACAATCACACATTCACACAATCACGCAATCACACAATCACACAATCACACAATCACACAATCACACAATCATCAATCACACAATCACGGTCACACAATCACACATTCACCCAATCACACATTCACACAATCACACATTCACACAATCACACATTCACACAATCACACAATCACTCAATCACAAAATCACACAATCACACAATCACACAATTACACAATCACACAATCACACAGTCACACAATCACACAATCACAATCACGCAATCACACAATCACACAATCACACAATCACACAATCACACAATCACACAATCACACAATCACACAATCACACAATCACACAATCACACAATCACACAATCACACAATCACACAATCACACAATCACTCAATCACAATCACACAATCACAATCACACAATCACAATCACACAATCACAATCACACAATCACAATCACACAATCGCAATCACACAATCACAATCACACAATCACAATCACACAATCACAATCACACAATCACAATCACACAATCACACAAGCACACATAACTCAATCACACAATCACAAAATCACACAATCACACAATCTCACAATCACACAATTACACAATCACACAATCACGGTCACACAATCACACATTCACACAATCACGCAATCACACAATCACACAATCACACAATCACACAATCACACAATCACACAATCACACAATCACACAATCACACAATCACACAATCACACAATCACACAATCACACAATCACACAATCACACATTCACCCAATCACACATTCACACAATCACACATTCACACAATCACACATTCACACAATCACACAATCACTCAATCACAAAATCACACAATCACACAATCACACAATTACACAATCACACAATCACACAGTCACACAATCACACAATCACAATCACGCAATCACACAATCACACAATCACACAATCACACAATCACACAATCACACAATCACACAATCACACAATCACACAATCACACAATCACACAATCACACAATCACACAATCACACAATCATACAATCACACAATTACACAATCACACAATCACACAATCACACAATCACTCAATCACAATCACACAATCACAATCACATAATCACAATCACACAATCACGGTCATACAACCACACATTCACACAATCACGCAATCACACAATCTCACAATCACACAATCACACAATCACACAATCACACAATCACGCAATCACACAATCACACAATCACACAATCACTCAAACACAATCACACAATCACAATCACACAATCACAATCACACAATCACAATCATACAATCACAATCACACAATCACAATCACACAATCACAATCACACAATCACACAATCACACAATCACACAATCACAATCACACAATCACAATCACACAATCACAATCACACAATCACAATCACACAATCACAATCACACAATCACGATCACACAATCACGAGCACACAATCACAATCACACAATCACACAATCACACAATCGCACAATCACACAATCACACAATCACACAATCACACAATCACACAATCTCACAATCACACAATCACACAATCTCACAATCACACAATCACACAATCACACAATCACACAATCACACAATCACACAATCACACAATCACACAATCGCACAATCACACAATCACACAAGCACACAATCACTCAATCACACAATCACACAATCACACAATCACACAATCGCACAATAACACTATCACAAAATCACAAAATCACACAATCACACAGTCACACAATCACACAATCACAATCACGCAATCACACAATCACGATCACACAATCACGATCACACAATCACAAGCACACAATCACAATCACACAATCACAATCACACAATCACACAATCACACAATCACACAATCACACAATCACACAATCTCACAATCACACAATCACACAATCACACAATCACACAATCAGACAATCACAATCGCACAATCACAATTACACAATCACACAATCACACATTCACACAATCACCTAATCACACAATCCCACAATCTCACAACCACACAATCACACAAGCACACATAACTCAATCACACAATCACAAAATCACACAATCACACAATCTCACAATCACACAATTACACAATCACACAATCACGGTCACACAATCACACATTCACACAATCACGCAATCACACAATCACACAATCACACAATCACACAATCATCAATCACACAATCACGCAATCACACAATCACGCAATCACACAATCACACAATCACACAATCACACAATCACACAATCACACAATCACACAATCACACAATCACACAATCACACAATCACACAATCACACAATCACACAATCACACAATCACACAATCACACAATCACACAATCACACAATCACACAATCACACAATCACACAATCACTCAATCACACAATCACACAATCACTCAATCACAATCACACAATCACAATCACACAATCACAATCACACAATCACAATCACACAATCACAATCACACAATCACAATCACACAATCACAATCACGCAATCACAATCACACAATCACAATCACACAATCACAATCACACAATCACAATCACACAATCACAATCACACAATCACAATCACACAATCACAATCACACAATCACAATCACACAATCACAATCACACAATCACAATCACACAATCACAATCACACAATCACAATCACACAATCACAATCACACAATCACAATCACACAATCACAATCACACAATCACAATCACATAATCACAATCGCACAATCACGGTCATACAATCACACATTCACACAATCACGCAATCACACAATCTCACAATCACACAATCACACAATCACGCAATCACACAATCACACAATCACACAATCACTCAAACACAATCACACAATCACAATCACACAATCACAATCACACAATCACAATCACACAATCACAATCATACAATCACAATCACACAATCACAATCACACAATCACAATCACACAATCACAATCACACAATCACAATCACACAATCACACAATCACACAATCACACAATCACACAATCTCACAATCACACAATCACACAATCACACAATCACACAATCACACAATCACACAATCACAATCACACAATCACAATCACACAATCACAATCACACAATCACAATCACACAATCACAATCACACAATCACAATCACACAATCACGAGCACACAATCACAATCACACAATCACACAATCACACAATCACACAATCACACAATCACACAAGCACACAATCACACAATCACACAATCACACAATCACACAATCACACAATCACACAATCTCACAATCACACAATCACACAATCTCACAATCACACAATCACACAATCACACAATCACACAATCACACAATCACACAATCACACAATCACACAATCGCACAATCACACAATCACACAAGCACACAATCACTCAATCACACAATCACACAATCACACAATCACACAATCACAATCACACAATCACAATCACACAATCGCAATCACACAATCACAATCACACAATCACAATCACACAATCACAATCACACAATCACAATCACACAATCACAATCACACAATCACAATCACACAATCACAATCACACAATCACAATCACATAATCACAATCACACAATCACAATCACACAATCACAATCACATAATCACAATCACACAATCACGGTCATACAATCACACATTCACACAATCACGCAATCACACAATCTCACAATCACACAATCACACAATCACACAATCACACAATCACGCAATCACACAATCACACAATCACACAATCACTCAAACACAATCACACAATCACAATCACACAATCACAATCACACAATCACAATCACACAATCACAATCATACAATCACAATCACACAATCACACAATCACACAATCACACAATCACACAATCACACAATCGCACAATCACACAATCACACAATCACACAATCACACAATCACACAATCACACAATCACACAATCACACAATCACACAATCACACAATCACACAATCACACAATCACACAATCACACAATCACACAATCACACAATCACACAATCACACAATCACACAATCACAATCACACAATCACAATCACACTATCACAATCACACAATCACAATCACACAATCACAATCACACAATCACATAATCACACAATCACACAATCACACAATCACACAATCACAGAATCACACAATCACACAATCACACAATCACACAATCACACAATCACACAATCACACAAGCACACAATCACTCAATCACACAATCACACAATCACACAATCACACAATAACACTATCACAAAATCACAAAATCACACAATCACAAAGTCACATAATCACACAATCACAATCACGCAATCACACAATCACGATCACACAATCACGATCACACAATCACAAGCACACAATCACAATCACACAATCACAATCACACAATCACACAATCACACAATCACACAATCACACAATCACACAATCACACAATCTCACAATCACACAATCACACAATCACACAATCACACAATCAGACAATCACAATCGCACAATCACAATTACACAATCACACAATGACACAATCACACAATCACACAATCACACAATCACACAATCACACAGTCACACAATCACACAATCACACAATCACACAATCACCTAATCACACAATCACACAATCTCACAACCACACAATCACACAATCTCACAACCACACAATCACACAAGAACACATAACTCAATCACACAATCACAAAATCACACAATCACACAATCTCACAATCACACAATCACACAATCACACAATCGCGGTCACACAATCACACATTCACACAATCACGCAATCACACAATCACACAATCACACAATCACTCAATCACAATCACACAATCACAATCACACAATCACAATCACACAATCACAATCACACAATCACAATCACACAATCACAATCACACAATCACAATCACACAATCACAATCACACAATCACAATCACACAATCACAATCACACAATCACAATCACACAATCACAATCACACAATCACAATCACACAATCACACAATCTCACAATCACACAATCACAATCACACAATCACAATCACACAATCACAATCACACAATCACACAATCACACAATCTCACAATCACACAATCACACAATCACACAATCACAATCGCACAATCACAATCACACAATCACAATCACACAATCACAATCACACAATCACGAGCACACAATCACAATCACACAATCACACAATCACACAATCACACAATCACACAATCACACAATCACACAATCACACAATCACACAATCACACAATCAGACAATCACAATCGCTCAATCACAATTACACAATCACACAATCACACAATCACACAATCACACAATCACACAATCACACAATCACACAATCGCACAATCACACAATCACACAAGCACACAATCACTCAATCACACAATCACACAATCACACAGTCACACAATCGCACAATAACACTATCACAAAATCACAAAATCACACAATCACACAGTCACACAATCACACAATCACAATCACGCAATCACACAATCACGATCACACAATCACGATCACACAATCACAAGCACACAATCACAATCACACAATCACAGTCACACAATCACACAATCACACAATCACACAATCACACAATCACACAATCACACAATCTCACAATCACACAATCACACAATCACACAATCACACAATCACACAATCAGACAATCACAATCGCACAATCACAATTACACAATCACACAATCACACATTCACACAATCACCTAATCACACAATCCCACAATCTCACAACCACACAATCACACAAGCACACATAACTCAATCACACAATCACAAAATCACACAATCACACAATCTCACAATCACACAATTACACAAGCACACATAACTCAATCACACAATCACAAAATCACACAATCACACAATCTCACAATCACACAATTACACAATCACACAATCACGGTCACACAATCACACATTCACACAATAACAATCACACAATCACAATCACACAATCACAATCACACAATCACAATCACACAATCACAATCACACAATCACAATCACACAATCACAATCACACAATCACAATCACACAATCACACAATCACACAATCACACAATCACACAATCACACAATCACACAATCACACAATCACACAATCACACAATCACACAATCACACAATCACACAATCACACAATCACACAATCAGACAATCACAATCGCTCAATCACAATTACACAATCACACAATCACACAATCACACAATCACACAATCACACAATCACACAATCACACAATCGCACAATCACACAATCACACAAGCACACAATCACTCAATCACACAATCACACAATCACACAATCGCACAATAACACTATCACAAAATCACACAATCACAATCACACAATCACAATCACACAATCACAATCACACAATCACAATCACACAATCACAATCACACAATCACAATCACACAATCACAATCACACAATCACAATCACACAATCACAATCACACAATCACACAATCTCACAATCACACAATCACAATCACACAATCACAATCACACAATCACAATCACACAATCACACAATCACACAATCTCACAATCACACAATCACACAATCACACAATCACAATCGCACAATCACAATCACACAATCACAATCACACAATCACAATCACACAATCACGAGCACACAATCACAATCACACAATCACACAATCACACAATCACACAATCACACAATCACACAATCACACAATCACACAATCACACAATCACACAATCAGACAATCACAATCGCTCAATCACAATTACACAATCACACAATGACACAATCACACAATCACACAATCCCACAATCACACAATCACACAATCGCACAATCACACAATCACACAAGCACACAATCACTCAATCACACAATCACACAATCAGACAATCACAATCGCTCAATCACAATTACACAATCACACAATCACACAATCACACAATCACACAATCACACAATCACACAATCACACAATCACACAATCATACAATCGCACAATCACACAATCACACAAGCACACAATCACTCAATCACACAATCACACAATCACACAATCACACAATCGCACAATAACACTATCACAAAATCACAAAATCACACAATCACACAGTCACACAATCACACAATCCCAATCACGCAATCACACAACCACGATCACACAATCACGATCACACAATCACAAGCACACAATCACAATCACACAATCACAATCACACAATCACACAATCACACAATCACACAATCACACAATCACACAATCTCACAATCACACAATCACACAATCACACAATCACACAATCAGACAATCACAATCGCACATTCACAATTACACAATCACACAATCACACAATCACACAATCACCTAATCACACAATCACACAATCTCACAACCACACAATCACACAAGCACACAATCACAATCGCACAATCACAGTCACACAATCACAATCACACAATCACAATCACACAATCACGAGCACACAATCACAATCACACTATCACACAATCACACAATCACACAATCACACAATCACACAATCACACAATCACACAATCACACAATCACACAATCACACAATCACACAATCACACAATCACACAATCACACAATCACACAATCACACAATCAGACAATCACAATCGCTCAATCACAATTACACAATCACACAATCACACAATCACACAATCACACAATCACACAATCACACAATCACACAATCGCACAATCACACAATCACACAAGCACACAATCACTCAATCACACAATCACACAATCACACAATCGCACAATAACACTATCACAAAATCACAAAATCACACAATCACACAATCACACAATCACACAATCACACAATCACACAATCACACAATCACACAATCACACAATCACACAATCACACAATCACACAATCACACAATCACACAATCACACAATCACACAATCAGACAATCACAATCGCACAATCACAATTACAGAATCACACAATCACACAATCACACAATCACACAATCACACAATCACACAATCGCACAATCACACAATCACACAAGCACACAATCACTCAATCACACAATCACACAATCACACAATCACACAATCACACAATCACCTAATCACACAATCACACAATCTCACAATCACACAATCACACAATCACACAATCACACAATCACACAATCGCACAATCACACAATCACACAAGCACACAATCACTCAATCACACAATCACACAATCACACAGTCACACAATCGCACAATAACACTATCACAAAATCACAAAATCACACAATCACACAGTCACACAATCACACAATCACAATCACGCAATCACACAATCACGATCACACAATCACGATCACACAATCACAAGCACACAATCACAATCACACAATCACAGTCACACAATCACACAATCACACAATCACACAATCACACAATCACACAATCACACAATCTCACAATCACACAATCACACAATCACACAATCACACAATCACACAATCAGACAATCACAATCGCACAATCACAATTACACAATCACACAATCACACATTCACACAATCACCTAATCACACAACCCCACAATCTCACAACCACACAATTACACAATCACACAATCACGGTCACACAATCACACATTCACACAATAACAATCACACAATCACAATCACACAATCACAATCACACAATCACAATCACACAATCACAATCACACAATCACAATCACACAATCACAATCACACAATCACAATCACACAATCACAATCACACAATCACAATCACACAATCACAATCACACAATCACAATCACACAATCACAATCACACAATCACAATCACACAATCACAATCACACAATCACAATCACACAATCACAATCACACAATCACAATCACACAATCACAATCACACAATCACAATCACACAATCACAATCACACAATCACAATCACACAATCACAATCACACAATCACAATCACACAATCACAATCACACAATCACAATCACACAATCACAATCACACAATCACAATCACACAATCACAATCACACAATCACAATCACACAATCACAATCACACAATCACACAATCTCACAATCACACAATCACAATCACACAATCACAATCACACAATCACAATCACACAATCACACAATCACACAATCTCACAATCACACAATCACACAATCACACAATCACAATCGCACAATCACAATCACACAATCACAATCACACAATCACAATCACACAATCACGAGCACACAATCACAATCACACAATCACACAATCACACAATCACACAATCACACAATCACACAATCACACAATCACACAATCACACAATCAGACAATCACAATCGCTCAATCACAATTACACAATCACACAATCACACAATCACACAATCACACAATCACACAATCACACAATCACACAATCACACAATCGCACAATCACACAATCACACAAGCACACAATCACTCAATCACACAATCACACAATCACACAGTCACACAATCGCACAATAACACTATCACAAAATCACAAAATCACACAATCACACAGTCACACAATCACACAATCACAATCACGCAATCACACAATCACGATCACACAATCACGATCACACAATCACAAGCACACAATCACAATCGCACAATCACAGTCACACAATCACACAATCACACAATCACACAATCACACAATCACACAATCACACAATCTCACAATCACACAATCACACAATCACACAATCACACAATCACACAATCAGACAATCACAATCGCACAATCACAATTACACAATCACACAATCACACATTCACACAATCACCTAATCACACAATCCCACAATCTCACAACCACACAATCACACAAGCACACATAACTCAATCACACAATCACAAAATCACACAATCACACAATCTCACAATCACACAATTACACAAGCACACATAACTCAATCACACAATCACAAAATCACACAATCACACAATCTCACAATCACACAATTACACAATCACACAATCACGGTCACACAATCACACATTCACACAATAACAATCACACAATCACAATCACACAATCACAATCACACAATCACAATCACACAATCACAATCACACAATCACAATCACACAATCACAATCACACAATCACACAATCACACAATCACACAATCACACAATCACACAATCACACAATCACACAATCACACAATCACACAATCACACAATCACACAATCACACAATCAGACAATCACAATCGCTCAATCACAATTACACAATCACACAATCACACAATCACACAATCACACAATCACACAATCACACAATCACACAATCGCACAATCACACAATCACACAAGCACACAATCACTCAATCACACAATCACACAATCACACAATCGCACAATAACACTATCACAAAATCACAAAATCACACAATCACAATCACACAATCACAATCACACAATCACAATCACACAATCACAATCACACAATCACAATCACACAATCACAATCACACAATCACAATCACACAATCACAATCACACAATCACACAATCTCACAATCACACAATCACAATCACACAATCACAATCACACAATCACAATCACACAATCACACAATCACACAATCTCACAATCACACAATCACACAATCACACAATCACAATCGCACAATCACAATCACACAATCACAATCACACAATCACAATCACACAATCACGAGCACACAATCACAATCACACAATCACACAATCACACAATCACACAATCACACAATCACACAATCACACAATCACACAATCACACAATCACACAATCACACAATCAGACAATCACAATCGCTCAATCACAATTACACAATCACACAATGACACAATCACACAATCACACAATCCCACAATCACACAATCACACAATCGCACAATCACACAATCACACAAGCACACAATCACTCAATCACACAATCACACAATCAGACAATCACAATCGCTCAATCACAATTACACAATCACACAATCACACAATCACACAATCACACAATCACACAATCACACAATCACACAATCATACAATCGCACAATCACACAATCACACAAGCACACAATCACTCAATCACACAATCACACAATCACACAATCACACAATCGCACAATAACACTATCACAAAATCACAAAATCACACAATCACACAGTCACACAATCACACAATCCCAATCACGCAATCACACAACCACGATCACACAATCACGATCACACAATCACAAGCACACAATCACAATCACACAATCACAATCACACAATCACACAATCACACAATCACACAATCACACAATCACACAATCTCACAATCACACAATCACACAATCACACAATCACACAATCAGACAATCACAATCGCACATTCACAATTACACAATCACACAATCACACAATCACACAATCACCTAATCACACAATCACACAATCTCACAACCACACAATCACACAAGCACACAATCACAATCGCACAATCACAGTCACACAATCACAATCACACAATCACAATCACACAATCACGAGCACACAATCACAATCACACTATCACACAATCACACAATCACACAATCACACAATCACACAATCACACAATCACACAATCACACAATCACACAATCACACAATCACACAATCACACAATCACACAATCACACAATCACACAATCACACAATCACACAATCAGACAATCACAATCGCTCAATCACAATTACACAATCACACAATCACACAATCACACAATCACACAATCACACAATCACACAATCACACAATCGCACAATCACACAATCACACAAGCACACAATCACTCAATCACACAATCACACAATCACACAATCGCACAATAACACTATCACAAAATCACAAAATCACACAATCACACAATCACACAATCACACAATCACACAATCACACAATCACACAATCACACAATCACACAATCACACAATCACACAATCACACAATCACACAATCACACAATCACACAATCACACAATCAGACAATCACAATCGCACAATCACAATTACAGAATCACACAATCACACAATCACACAATCACACAATCACACAATCACACAATCGCACAATCACACAATCACACAAGCACACAATCACTCAATCACACAATCACACAATCACACAATCACACAATCACACAATCACAATCACACAATCACAATCACACAATCACACAATCACACAATCACACAATCACACAATCACACAATCACACAATCACACAATCACACAATCACACAATCAGACAATCACAATCGCTCAATCACAATTACACAATCACACAATCACACAATCACACAATCACACAATCACACAATCACACAATCACACAATCGCACAATCACACAATCACACAAGCACACAATCACTCAATCACACAATCACACAATCAGACAATCACAATCGCTCAATCACAATTACACAATCACACAATCACACAATCACACAATCACACAATCAGACAATCACAATCGCACATTCACAATTACACAATCACACAATCACACAATCACACAATCACCTAATCACACAATCACACAATCTCACAACCACACAATCACACAAGCACACAATCACAATCGCACAATCACAGTCACACAATCACAATCACACAATCACAATCACACAATCACGAGCACACAATCACAATCCCGCTATCACACAATCACACAATCACACAATCACACAATCACACAATCACACAATCACACAATCACACAATCACACAATCACACAATCACACAATCACACAATCACACAATCACACAATCACACAATCACACAATCAGACAATCACAATCGCTCAATCACAATTACACAATCACACAATCACACAATCACACAATCACACAATCACACAATCACACAATCACACAATCGCACAATCACACAATCACACAAGCACACAATCACTCAATCACACAATCACACAATCACACAGTCACACAATCGCACAATAACACTATCACAAAATCACAAAATCACACAATCACACAGTCACACAATCACACAATCACAATCACGCAATCACACAATCACGATCACACAATCACGATCACACAATCACAAGCACACAATCACAATCACACAATCACAGTCACACAATCACACAATCACACAATCACACAATCACACAATCACACAATCACACAATCTCACAATCACACAATCACACAATCACACAATCACACAATCACACAATCAGACAATCACAATCGCACAATCACAATTACACAATCACACAATCACACATTCACACAATCACCTAATCACACAATCCCACAATCTCACAACCACACAATCACACAAGCACACATAACTCAATCACACAATCACAAAATCACACAATCACACAATCTCACAATCACACAATTACACAAGCACACATAACTCAATCACACAATCACAAAATCACACAATCACACAATCTCACAATCACACAATTACACAATCACACAATCACGGTCACACAATCACACATTCACACAATAACAATCACACAATCACAATCACACAATCACAATCACACAATCACAATCACACAATCACAATCACACAATCACAATCACACAATCACAATCACACAATCACAATCACACAATCACAATCACACAATCACAATCACACAATCACAATCACACAATCACAATCACACAATCACAATCACACAATCACAATCACACAATCACAATCACACAATCACAATCACACAATCACAATCACACAATCACAATCACACAATCACAATCACACAATCACAATCACACAATCACAATCACACAATCACAATCACACAATCACAATCACACAATCACAATCACACAATCACAATCACACAATCACAATCACACAATCACAGTCACACAATCACAATCACACAATCACACAATCACACAGTTTACACAATCTCACAATCACGCAATCACACAATCACACAATCACACAATCACGCAATCACACAATCACACAATCACACAATCACACAATCACACAATCACACAATCACACAATCACACAATCACACAATCACACAATCACACAATCACACAATCACACAATCACACAATCACACAATCACACAATCACACAATCACACAATCACACAATCACACAATCACACAATCACACAATCACACAATCACACAATCACACAATCACACAATCACACAATCACACAATCACACAATCACACAATCACACAATCACACAATCACACAATCACAATCACACAATCACAATCACACAATCACACAAGCACACATAACTCAATCACACAATCACAAAATCACACAATCACACAATCTCACAATCACACAATTACACAATCACACAATCACGGTCACACAATCACACATTCACACAATCACGCAATCACACAATCACACAATCACACAATCACACAATCACACAATCATCAATCACACAATCACGGTCACACAATCACACATTCACCCAATCACACATTCACACAATCACACATTCACACAATCACACATTCACACAATCACACAATCACTCAATCACAAAATCACACAATCACACAATCACACAATTACACAATCACACAATCACACAGTCACACAATCACACAATCACAATCACGCAATCACACAATCACACAATCACACAATCACACAATCACTCAAACACAATCACACAATCACAATCACACAATCACAATCACACAATCACAATCACACAATCACAATCATACAATCACAATCACACAATCACAATCACACAATCACAATCACACAATCACAATCACACAATCACACAATCACACAATCACACAATCACACAATCACACAATCACACAATCACACAATCACACAATCACACAATCACACAATCACACAATCACACAATCACACAATCACACAATCACACAATCACACAATCACACAATCACACAATCATACAATCACAATCACAATTACAGAATCACACAATCACACAATCACACAATCACACAATCACACAATCACACAATCGCACAATCACACAAGCACACAATCACTCAATCACACAATCACACAATCACACAATCACACAATCACACAATCACACAATCACACAATCACAATCACACAATCACAATCACACAATCACAATCACACAATCACAATCACACAATCACAATCACACAATCACAATCACACAATCACAATCACACAATCACAATCACACAATCACAATCACACAATCACATAATCACACAATCACACAATCACACAATCACACAATCACAGAATCACACAATCACACAATCACACAATCACACAATCACACAATCACACAATCACACAAGCACGCAATCACTCAATCACACAATCACACAATCACACAATCACACAATCACACAATAACACTATCACAAAATCACAAAATCACACAATCACAAAGTCACATAATCACACAATCACAATCACGCAATCACACAATCACGATCACACAATCACAAGCACACAATCACAATCACACAATCACAACCATACAATCACACAATCACACAATCACACAATCACACAATCACACAATCACACAATCACACAATCACACAATCTCACAATCACACAATCACACAATCACACAATCACACAATCAGACAATCACAATCGCACAATCACAATTACACAATCACACAATGACACAATCACACAATCACACAATCACACAATCACACAATCACACAATCACACAATCACACAATCACACAATCACACAATCACACAATCACACAATCACACAATCACACAATCACCTAATCACACAATCACACAATCTCACAACCACACAATCACACAAGAACACATAACTCAATCACACAATCACAAAATCACACAATCACACAATCTCACAATCACACAATCACACAATCACACAATCGCGGTCACACAATCACACATTCACACAATCACGCAATCACACAATCACACAATCACACAATCACTCAATCACAATCACACAATCACAATCACACAATCACAATCACACAATCACAATCACACAATCACAATCACACAATCACAATCACACAATCACAATCACACAATCACAATCACACAATCACAATCACACAATCACAATCACACAATCACAATCACACAATCACAATCACACAATCACAATCACACAATCACAATCACACAATCACAATCACACAATCACAATCACACAATCACAATCACACAATCACACAATCACACAATCACACAATCTCACAATCACACAATCACAATCACACAATCACAATCACACAATCACAATCACACAATCACACAATCACACAATCACACAATCACACAATCACACAATCTCACAATCACACAATCACACAATCACACAATCACAATCGCACAATCACAATCACACAATCACAATCACACAATCACAATCACACAGTCACGAGCACACAATCACACAATCACACAATCACACAATCACACAATCACACAATCACACAATCAGACAATCACAATCGCTCAATCACAATTACACAATCACACAATCACACAATCACACAATCACACAATCACACAATCACACAATCACACAATCGCACAATCACACAATCACACAAGCACACAATCACTCAATCACACAATCACACAATCACACAATCACACAATCACACAATCACACAATCACACAATCACAATCACACAATCACAATCACACAATCACAATCACACAATCACAATCACACAATCACGAGCACACAATCACAATCACACAATCACACAATCACACAATCACACAATCACACAATCACACAATCACACAATCACACAATCACACAATCACACAATCACACAATCTCACAATCACACAATCACACAATCACACAATCACACAATCACACAATCAGACAATCACACAATCACACAGTCACACAATCACACAATCACAATCACGCAATCACACAATCACGATCACACAATCACGATCACACAATCACGATCACACAATCACAAGCACACAATCACAATCACACAATCACAATCACACAATCACACAATCACACAATCACACAATCACACAATCACACAATCACACAATCTCACAATCACACAATCACACAATCACACAATCAGACAATCACAATCGCACAATCACAATTACACAATCACACAATCACACAATCACACAATCACCTAATCACACAATCACACAATCTCACAACCACACAATCACACAAGCACACATAACTCAATCACACAATCACAAAATCACACAATCACACAATCTCACAATCACACAATCACACAATCACGGTCACACAATCACACATTCACACAATCACGCAATCACACAATCACACAATCACACAATCACTCAATCACAATCACACAATCACAATCACACAATCGCACAATCACACAATCACACAATCACACAATCACACAATCACACAATCACACAATCACACAATCACACAATCACACAATCACACAATCACACAATCACACAATCACACAATCACACAATCACACAATCAGACAATCACAATCGCACAATCACAATTACAGAATCACACAATCACACAATCACACAATCACACAATCACACAATCACACAATCGCACAATCACACAATCACACAAGCACACAATCACTCAATCACACAATCACACAATCACACAATCACACAATCACACAATCACACAATCACACAATCACAATCACACAATCACAATCACACAATCACAATCACACAATCACAATCACACAATCACAATCACACAATCACAATCACACAATCACAATCACACAATCACATAATCACACAATCACACAATCACACAATCACACAATCACAGAATCACACAATCACACAATCACACAATCACACAATCACACAAGCACACAATCACTCAATCACACAATCACACAATCACACAATCACACAATCACACAATAACACTATCACAAAATCACAAAATCACACAATCACAAAGTCACATAATCACACAATCACAATCACGCAATCACACAATCACGATCACACAATCACGATCACACAATCACAAGCACACAATCACAATCACACAATCACAATCACACAATCACACAATCACACAATCACACAATCACACAATCACACAATCACACAATCTCACAATCACACAATCACACAATCACACAATCACACAATCAGACAATCACAATCGCACAATCACAATTACACAATCACACAATGACACAATCACACAATCACACAATCACACAATCACACAATCACACAATCACACAATCACACAATCACACAATCACACAATCACACAATCACACAATCACACAATCACACAATCACCTAATCACACAATCACACAATCTCACAACCACACAATCACACAAGAACACATAACTCAATCACACAATCACAAAATCACACAATCACACAATCTCACAATCACACAATCACACAATCACACAATCGCGGTCACACAATCACACATTCACACAATCACGCAATCACACAATCACACAATCACACAATCACTCAATCACAATCACACAATCACAATCACACAATCACAATCACACAATCACAATCACACAATCACAATCACACAATCACAATCACACAATCACAATCACACAATCACAATCACACAATCACAATCACACAATCACAATCACACAATCACAATCACACAATCACACAATCACACAATCACACAATCTCACAATCACACAATCACAATCACACAATCACAATTACACAATCACAATCACACAATCACACAATCACACAATCACACAATCACACAATCACACAATCTCACAATCACACAATCACACAATCACACAATCACAATCGCACAATCACAATCACACAATCACAATCACACAATCACAATCACACAATCACGAGCACACAATCACAATCACACAATCACACAATCACACAATCACACAATCACACAATCACACAATCACACAATCACACAATCACACAATCACACAATCACACAATCACACAATCAGACAATCACAATCGCTCAATCACAATTACACAATCACACAATCACACAATCACACAATCACACAATCACACAATCACACAATCACACAATCACACAATCACACAATCGCACAATCACACAATCACACAAGCACACAATCACTCAATCACACAATCACACAATCAGACAATCACAATCGCTCAATCACAATTACACAATCACACAATCACACAATCACACAATCACACAATCACACAATCACACAATCACACAATCACACAATCGCACAATCCCACAATCACACAAGCACACAATCACTCAATCACACAATCACACAATCACACAATCACACAATCGCACAATAACACT
This sequence comes from Megachile rotundata, assembly GCF_050947335.1. Lineage (NCBI taxonomy): Eukaryota > Metazoa > Arthropoda > Insecta > Hymenoptera > Megachilidae > Megachile > Megachile rotundata. The sequence continues at coordinate 36,580 of NW_027473516.1, read as the reverse complement.
ATCACAAAATCACAAAATCACACAATCACACAGTCACACAATCACACAATCCCAATCACGCAATCACACAACCACGATCACACAATCACGATCACACAATCACAAGCACACAATCACAATCACACAATCACAATCACACAATCACACAATCACACAATCACACAATCACACAATCACACAATCTCACAATCACACAATCACACAATCACACAATCACACAATCAGACAATCACAATCGCACATTCACAATTACACAATCACACAATCACACAATCACACAATCACCTAATCACACAATCACACAATCTCACAACCACACAATCACACAAGCACACAATCACAATCGCACAATCACAGTCACACAATCACAATCACACAATCACAATCACACAATCACGAGCACACAATCACAATCACACAATCACACAATCACACAATCACACAATCACACAATCACACAATCACACAATCACACAATCACACAATCACACAATCACACAATCACACAATCACACAATCACACAATCACACAATCAGACAATCACAATCGCTCAATCACAATTACACAATCACACAATCACACAATCACACAATCACACAATCACACAATCACACAATCACACAATCACACAATCGCACAATCACACAATCACACAAGCACACAATCACTCAATCACACAATCACACAATCACACAATCACACAATCGCACAATAACACTATCACAAAATCACAAAATCACACAATCACACAGTCACACAATCACACAATCACAATCACGCAATCACACAATCACGATCACACAATCACGATCACACAATCACAAGCACACAATCACAATCACACAATCACAATCACACAATCACACAATCACACAATCACACAATCACACAATCACACAATCTCACAATCACACAATCACACAATCACACAATCGCACAATCACACAATCAGACAATCACAATCGCACAATCACAATTACACAATCACACAATCACACATTCACACAATCACCTAATCACACAATCCCACAATCTCACAACCACACAATCACACAAGCACACATAACTCAATCACACAATCACAAAATCACACAATCACACAATCTCACAATCACACAATTACACAATCACACAATCACGGTCACACAATCACACATTCACACAATAACAATCACACAATCACAATCACACAATCACAATCACACAATCACAATCACACAATCACAATCACACAATCACAATCACACAATCACAATCACACAATCACAATCACACAATCACAATCACACAATCACAATCACACAATCACAATCACACAATCACAATCACACAATCACAATCACACAATCACAATCACACAATCACAATCACACAATCACAATCACACAATCACAATCACACAATCACAATCACACAATCACAATCACACAATCACAATCACACAATCACAATCACACAATCACAATCACACAATCACAATCACACAATCACAATCACACAATCACAATCACACAATCACAATCACACAATCACAATCACACAATCACAATCACACAATCACAATCACACAATCACAATCACACAATCACAATCACACAATCACAATCACACAATCACAATCACACAATCACAATCACACAATCACAATCACACAATCACAATCACACAATCACAATCACACAATCACAATCACACAATCACAATCACACAATCACAATCACACAATCACAATCACACAATCACAATCACACAATCACAATCACACAATCACAATCACACAATCACAATCACACAATCACAATCACACAATCACAATCACACAATCACAATCACACAATCACAATCACACAATCACAATCACACAATCACAATCACACAATCACAATCACACAATCACAATCACACAATCACAATCACACAATCACAATCACACAATCACACAATCACACAATCACACAATCACACAATCACACAATCACACAATCACACATTCAGACAATCACAATCGCACAATCACAATTACACAATCACACAATCACACAATCACACAATCACCTAATCACACAATCACACAATCTCACAACCACACAATCACACAAGCACACATAACTCAATCACACAATCACAAAATCACACAATCACACAATCTCACAATCACACAATCACACAATCACGGTCACACAATCACACATTCACACAATCACGCAATCACACAATCACACAATCACACAATCACTCAATCACAATCACACAATCACAATCACACAATCACACAATCACACAATCACACAATCACACAATCACACAATCACACAATCACACAATCACACAATCACACAATCACACAATCACACAATCACACAATCACACAATCACACAATCACACAATCACACAATCACACAATCACGCAATCACACAATCACACAATCACACAATCACTCAATCACAATCACACAATCACAATCACACAATCACACAATCACACAATCACACAATCACACAATCACACAATCACACAATCACACAATCACACAATCACACAATCACACAATCACACAATCACACAATCACACAATCACACAATCACACAATCACACAATCAGACAATCACAATCGCACAATCACAATTACAGAATCACACAATCACACAATCACACAATCACACAATCACACAATCACACAATCACACAATCACAATCACACAATCACAATCACACAATCACAATCACACAATCACATAATCACACAATCACACAATCACACAATCACACAATCGCGGTCACACAATCACACATTCACACAATCACGCAATCACACAATCACACAATCACACAATCACTCAATCACAATCACACAATCACAATCACACAATCACAATCACACAATCACAATCACACAATCACAATCACACAATCACAATCACACAATCACAATCACACAATCACAATCACACAATCACAATCACACAATCACAATCACACAATCACAATCACACAATCACAATCACACAATCACAATCACACAATCACACAATCACACAATCACACAATCTCACAATCACACAATCACACAAGCACACATAACTCAATCACACAATCACAAAATCACACAATCACACAATCTCACAATCACACAATTACACAATCACACAATCACGGTCACACAATCACACATTCACACAATAACAATCACACAATAACAATCACACAATCACAATCACACAATCACAATCACACAATCACAATCACACAATCACAATCACACAATCACAATCACACAATCACAATCACACAATCACAATCACACAATCACAATCACACAATCACAATCACACAATCACAATCACACAATCACAATCACACAATCACAATCACACAATCACAATCACACAATCACAATCACACAATCACAATCACACAATCACAATCACACAATCACAATCACACAATCACAATCACACAATCACAATCACACAATCACAATCACACAATCACAATCACACAATCACAATCACACAATCACAATCACACAATCACAATCACACAATCACAATCACACAATCACAATCACACAATCACAATCACACAATCACAATCACACAATCACAATCACACAATCACAATCACACAATCACAATCACACAATCACAATCACACAATCACAATCACACAATCACAATCACACAATCACAATCACACAATCACAATCACACAATCACAATCACACAATCACAATCACACAATCACAATCACACAATCACAATCACACAATCACAATCACACAATCACAATCACACAATCACAATCACACAATCACAATCACACAATCACAATCACACAATCACAATCACACAATCACAATCACACAATCACAATCACACAATCACAATCACACAATCACAATCACACAATCACAATCACACAATCACAATCACACAATCACAATCACACAATCACAATCACACAATCACAATCACACAATCACAATCACACAATCACAATCACACAATCACAATCACACAATCACAATCACACAATCACAATCACACAATCACAATCACACAATCACAATCACACAATCACAATCACACAATCACAATCACACAATCACAATCACACAATCACAATCACACAATCACAATCACACAATCACAATCACACAATCACAATCACACAATCACAATCACACAATCACAATCACACAATCACAATCACACAATCACACAATCACACAATCACACAATCACACAATCACACATTCAGACAATCACAATCGCACAATCACAATTACACAATCACACAATCACACAATCACACAATCACCTAATCACACAATCACACAATCTCACAACCACACAATCACACAAGCACACATAACTCAATCACACAATCACAAAATCACACAATCACACAATCTCACAATCACACAATCACACAATCACGGTCACACAATCACACATTCACACAATCACGCAATCACACAATCACACAATCACACAATCACTCAATCACAATCACACAGTCACAATCACACAATCACACAATCACACAATCACACAATCACACAATCACACAATCACACAATCACACAATCACACAATCACACAATCACACAATCACACAATCACACAATCACACAATCACACAATCAGACAATCACAATCGCACAATCACAATTACAGAATCACACAATCACACAATCACACAATCACACAATCACACAATCACACAATCACACAATCACAATCACACAATCACAATCACACAATCACAATCACACAATCACATAATCACACAATCACACAATCACACAATCACACAATCGCGGTCACACAATCACACATTCACACAATCACGCAATCACAATCACGCAATCACACAATCACACAATCACACAATCACTCAATCACAATCACACAATCACAATCACACAATCACAATCACACAATCACAATCACACAATCACAATCACACAATCACAATCACACAATCACAATCACACAATCACAATCACACAATCACAATCACACAATCACAATCACACAATCACAATCACACAATCACAATCACACAATCACAATCACACAATCACAATCACACAATCACACAATCACACAATCACACAATCACACAATCTCACAATCACACAATCACAATCACACAATCACAATCACACAATCACAATCACACAATCACACAATCACACAATCACACAATCACACAATCACACAATCTCACAATCACACAATCACACAATCACACAATCACAATCGCACAATCACAATCACACAATCACAATCACACAATCACAATCACACAATCACGAGCACACAATCACAATCACACAATCACACAATCACACAATCACACAATCACACAATCACACAATCACACAATCACACAGTCACACAATCACACAATCACACAATCAGACAATCACAATCGCTCAATCACAATTACACAATCACACAATCACACAATCACACAATCACACAATCACACAATCACACAATCACACAATCGCACAATCACACAATCACACAAGCACACAATCACTCAATCACACAATCACACAATCAGACAATCACAATCGCTCAATCACAATTACACAATCACACAATCACACAATCACACAATCACACAATCACACAATCACACAATCACACAATCGCACAATCCCACAATCACACAAGCACACAATCACTCAATCACACAATCACACAATCACACAATCACACAATCGCACAATAACACTATCACAAAATCACAAAATCACACAATCACACAGTCACACAATCACACAATCCCAATCACGCAATCACACAACCACGATCACACAATCACGATCACACAATCACAAGCACACAATCACAATCACACAATCACAATCACACAATCACACAATCACACAATCACACAGTCACACAATCTCACAATCACACAACCACACAATCACACAATCACACAATCAGACAATCACAATCGCACATTCACAATTACACAATCACACAATCACACAATCACACAATCACCTAATCACACAATCACACAATCTCACAACCACACAATCACACAAGCACACAATCACAATCGCACAATCACAGTCACACAATCACAATCACACAATCACAATCACACAATCACAATCACACAATCACGAGCACACAATCACAATCACACAATCACACAATCACACAATCACACAATCACACAATCACACAATCACACAATCACACAATCACACAATCACACAATCACACAATCACACAATCACACAATCACACAATCACACAATCACACAATCAGACAATCACAATCGCTCAATCACAATTACACAATCACACAATCACACAATCACACAATCACACAATCACACAATCACACAATCACACAATCGCACAATCACACAATCACACAAGCACACAATCACTCAATCACACAATCACACAATCACAATCACACAATCACAATCACACAATCACAATCACACAATCACAATCACACAATCACAATCACACAATCACACAATCACACAGTTTACACAATCTCACAATCACGCAATCACACAATCACACAATCACACAATCACGCAATCACACAACCACACAATCACACAATCACTCAATCACAATCACACAATCACAATCACACAATCACAATCACACAATCACAATCACACAATCACAATCACACAATCACAATCATACAATCACAATCACACAATCACAATCACACAATCACAATCACACAATCACACAATCACACAATCACACAATCTCACAATCACACAATCACACAATCACACAATCACACAATCACACAATCACACAATCACACAATCGGACAATCACAATCGCACAATCACAATTACACAATCACACAATCACACAATCACACAGTCACCTAATCACACAATCACACAATCTCACAACCACACAATCACACAAGCACACATAACTCAATCACACAATCACAAAATCACACAATCACACAATCTCACAATCACACAATCACACAATCACGGTCACACAATCACACATTCACACAATCACGCAATCACACAATCACACAATCACACAATCACTCAATCACAATCACACAATCACAATCACACAATCACACAATCACACAATCACACAATCACACAATCACACAATCACACAATCACACAATCACACAATAACACTATCACAAAATCACAAAATCACACAATCACAAAGTCACATAATCACACAATCACAATCACGCAATCACACAATCACGATCACACAATCACGATCACACAATCACAAGCACACAATCACAATCACACAATCACAATCACACAATCACACAATCACACAATCACACAATCACACAATCACACAATCACACAATCTCACAATCACACAATCACACAATCACACAATCACACAATCAGACAATCACAATCGCACAATCACAATTACACAATCACACAATGACACAATCACACAATCACACAATCACACAATCACACAATCACACAATCACACAATCACACAATCACACAATCACACAATCACACAATCACACAATCACACAATCACCTAATCACACAATCACACAATCTCACAACCACATAATCACACAAGAACACATAACTCAATCACACAATCACAAAATCACACAATCACACAATCTCACAATCACACAATCACACAATCACACAATCGCGGTCACACAATCACACATTCACACAATCACGCAATCACACAATCACACAATCACACAATCACTCAATCACAATCACACAATCACAATCACACAATCACAATCACACAATCACAATCACACAATCACAATCACACAATCACAATCACACAATCACAATCACACAATCACAATCACACAATCACAATCACACAATCACACAATCACACAATCACACAATCTCACAATCACACAATCACAATCACACAATCACAATCACACAATCACAATCACACAATCACACAATCACACAATCACACAATCACACAATCACACAATCACACAATCTCACAATCACACAATCACACAATCACACAATCACAATCGCACAATCACAATCACACAATCACAATCACACAATCACGAGCACACAATCACAATCACACAATCACACAATCACACAATCACACAATCACACAATCACACAATCACACAATCACACAATCACACAATCACACAATCACACAATCAGACAATCACAATCGCTCAATCACAATTACACAATCACACAATCACACAATCACACAATCACACAATCACACAATCACACAATCACACAATCGCACAATCACACAATCACACAAGCACACAATCACTCAATCACACAATCACACAATCAGACAATCACAATCGCTCAATCACAATTACACAATCACACAATCACACAATCACACAATCACACAATCACACAATCACACAATCACACAATCACACAATCACACAATCGCACAATCACACAATCACACAAGCACACAATCACTCAATCACACAATCACACAATCACACAATCACACAATCGCACAATAACACTATCACAAAATCACAAAATCACACAATCACACAGTCACACAATCACACAATCCCAATCACGCAATCACACAACCACGATCACACAATCACGATCACACAATCACAAGTACACAATCACAATCACACAATCACAATCACACAATCACACAATCACACAATCACACAATCACACAATCACACAATCTCACAATCACACAATCACACAATCACATAATCACACAATCAGACAATCACAATCGCACATTCACAATTACACAATCACACAATCACACAATCACACAATCACCTAATCACACAATCACACAATCTCACAACCACACAATCACACAAGCACACAATCACAATCGCACAATCACAGTCACACAATCACAATCACACAATCACAATCACACAATCACGAGCACACAATCACAATCACACAATCACACAATCACACAATCACACAATCACACAATCACACAATCACACAATCACACAATCACACAATCACACAATCACACAATCACACAATCACACAATCACACAATCACACAATCACACAATCAGACAATCACAATCGCTCAATCACAATTACACAATCACACAATCACACAATCACACAATCACACAATCACACAATCACACAATCACACAATCACACAATCGCACAATCACACAATCACACAAGCACACAATCACTCAATCACACAATCACACAATCACACAATCACACAATCGCACAATAACACTATCACAAAATCACAAAATCACACAATCACACAGTCACACAATCACACAATCACAATCACGCAATCACACAATCACGATCACACAATCACGATCACACAATCACAAGCACACAATCACAATCACACAATCACAATCACACAATCACACAATCACACAATCACACAATCACACAATCACACAATCTCACAATCACACAATCACACAATCACACAATCACACAATCACACAATCAGACAATCACAATCGCACAATCACAATTACACAATCACACAATCACACATTCACACAATCACCTAATCACACAATCCCACAATCTCACAACCACACAATCACACAAGCACACATAACTCAATCACACAATCACAAAATCACACAATCACACAATCTCACAATCACACAATTACACAATCACACAATCACACAATCACCTAATCACACAATCCCACAATCTCACAACCACACAATCACACAAGCACACATAACTCAATCACACAATCACAAAATCACACAATCACACAATCTCACAATCACACAATTACACAATCACACAATCACGGTCACACAATCACACATTCACACAATGACAATCACACAATCACAATCACACAATCACAATCACACAATCACAATCACACAATCACAATCACACAATCACAATCACACAATCACAATCACACAATCACAATCACACAATCACAATCACACAATCACAATCACACAATCACAATCACACAATCACAATCACACAATCACAATCACACAATCACAATCACACAATCACAATCACACAATCACAATCACACAATCACAATCACACAATCACAATCACACAATCACAATCACACAATCACAATCACACAATCACAATCACACAATCACAATCACACAATCACAATCACACAATCACAATCACACAATCACAATCACACAATCACAATCACACAATCACAATCACACAATCACAATCACACAATCACAATCACACAATCACAATCACACAATCACAATCACACAATCACAATCACACAATCACAATCACACAATCACAATCACACAATCACAATCACACAATCACAATCACACAATCACAATCACACAATCACAATCACACAATCACAATCACACAATCACAATCACACAATCACAATCACACAATCACAATCACACAATCACAATCACACAATCACAATCACACAATCACAATCACACAATCACAATCACACAATCACAATCACACAATCACAATCACACAATCACAATCACACAATCACAATCACACAATCACAATCACACAATCACAATCACACAATCACAATCACACAATCACAATCACACAATCACAATCACACAATCACAATCACACAATCACAATCACACAATCACAATCACACAATCACAATCACACAATCACAATCACACAATCACAATCACACAATCACAATCACACAATCACAATCACACAATCACAATCACACAATCACAATCACACAATCACAATCACACAATCACAATCACACAATCACAATCACACAATCACAATCACACAATCACAATCACACAATCACAATCACACAATCACAATCACACAATCACAATCACACAATCACAATCACACAATCACACAATCACACAGTTTACACAATCTCACAATCACGCAATCACACAATCACACAATCACACAATCACGCAATCACACAACCACACAATCACACAATCACTCAATCACAATCACACAATCACAATCACACAATCACAATCACACAATCACAATCACACAATCACAATCACACAATCACAATCACACAATCACAATTATACAATCACAATCACACAATCACAATCACACAATCACAATCACACAATCACACAATCACACAATCACACAATCACACAATCTCACAATCACACAATCACACAATCACACAATCACACAATCACACAATCACACAATCAGACAATCACAATCGCACAATCACAATTACACAATCACACAATCACACAATCACACAGTCACCTAATCACACAATCACACAATCTCACAACCACACAATCACACAAGCACACATAACTCAATCACACAATCACAAAATCACACAATCACACAATCTCACAATCACACAATCACACAATCACGGTCACACAATCACACATTCACACAATCACGCAATCACACAATCACACAATCACACAATCACTCAATCACAATCACACAATCACAATCACACAATCACACAATCACACAATCACACAATCACACAATCACACAATCACACAATCACACAATCACACAATCACACAATCACACAATCACACAATCAGACAATCACAATCGCACAATCACAATTACAGAATCACACAATCACACAATCACACAATCACACAATCACACAATCACACAATCACACAATCACAATCACACAATCACAATCACACAATCACAATCACACAATCACAATCACACAATCACAATCACACAATCACAATCACACAATCACATAATCACACAATCACACAATCACACAATCACACAATCACAGAATCACACAATCACACAATCACACAATCACACAATCACACAATCACACAATCACACAAGCACACAATCACTCAATCACACAATCACACAATCACACAATCACACAATCACACAATAACACTATCACAAAATCACAAAATCACACAATCACAAAGTCACATAATCACACAATCACAATCACGCAATCACACAATCACGATCACACAATCACGATCACACAATCACAAGCACACAATCACAATCACACAATCACAATCACACAATCACACAATCACACAATCACACAATCACACAATCACACAATCACACAATCTCACAATCACACAGTCACACAATCACACAATCACACAATCAGACAATCACAATCGCACAATCACAATTACACAATCACACAATGACACAATCACACAATCACACAATCACACAATCACACAATCACACAATCACACAATCACACAATCACACAATCACACAATCACACAATCACACAATCACACAATCACACAATCACCTAATCACACAATCACACAATCTCACAACCACACAATCACACAAGAACACATAACTCAATCACACAATCACAAAATCACACAATCACACAATCTCACAATCACACAATCACACAATCACACAATCGCGGTCACACAATCACACATTCACACAATCACGCAATCACACAATCACACAATCACACAATCACTCAATCACAATCACACAATCACAATCACACAATCACAATCACACAATCACAATCACACAATCACAATCACACAATCACAATCACACAATCACAATCACACAATCACAATCACACAATCACAATCACACAATCACAATCACACAATCACACAATCACACAATCACACAATCTCACAATCACACAATCACAATCACACAATCACAATCACACAATCACAATCACACAATCACACAATCACACAATCACACAATCACACAATCACACAATCACACAATCACACAATCTCACAATCACACAATCACACAATCACACAATCACAATCGCACAATCACAATCACACAATCACAATCACACAATCACGAGCACACAATCACAATCACACAATCACACAATCACACAATCACACAATCACACAATCACACAATCACACAATCACACAATCACACACAATCACACAATCACACAATCAGACAATCACAATCGCTCAATCACAATTACACAATCACACAATCACACAATCACACAATCACACAATCACACAATCACACAATCACACAATCGCACAATCACACAATCACACAAGCACACAATCACTCAATCACACAATCACACAATCAGACAATCACAATCGCTCAATCACAATTACACAATCACACAATCACACAATCACACAATCACACAATCACACAATCACACAATCACACAATCACACAATCACACAATCGCACAATCACACAATCACACAAGCACACAATCACTCAATCACACAATCACACAATCACACAATCACACAATCGCACAATAACACTATCACAAAATCACAAAATCACACAATCACACAGTCACACAATCACACAATCCCAATCACGCAATCACACAACCACGATCACACAATCACGATCACACAATCACAAGTACACAATCACAATCACACAATCACAATCACACAATCACACAATCACACAATCACACAATCACACAATCACACAATCTCACAATCACACAATCACACAATCACACAATCACACAATCAGACAATCACAATCGCACATTCACAATTACACAATCACACAATCACACAATCACACAATCACCTAATCACACAATCACACAATCTCACAACCACACAATCACACAATCACACAATCACAATCACACAATCACAATCACACAATCACAATCACACAATCACAATCACACAATCACAATCACACAGTCACAATCACACAATCACACAATCACACAATCACACAATCACACAATCACACAATCACACAATCACACAATCACACAATCACACAATCAGACAATCACAATCGCTCAATCACAATTACACAATCACACAATCACACAATCACACAATCACACAATCACACAATCACACAATCACACAATCACACAATCGCACAATCACACAATCACACAAGCACACAATCACTCAATCACACAATCACACAATCACACAATCACACAATCGCACAATAACACTATCACAAAATCACAAAATCACACAATCACACAGTCACACAATCACACAATCACAATCACGCAATCACACAATCACGATCACACAATCACGATCACACAATCACAAGCACACAATCACAATCACACAATCACAATCACACAATCACACAATCACACAATCACACAATCACACAATCACACAATCTCACAATCACACAATCACACAATCACACAATCACACAATCACACAATCAGACAATCACAATCGCACAATCACAATTACACAATCACACAATCACACATTCACACAATCACCTAATCACACAATCCCACAATCTCACAACCACACAATCACACAAGCACACATAACTCAATCACACAATCACAAAATCACACAATCACACAATCTCACAATCACACAATTACACAATCACACAATCACGGTCACACAATCACACATTCACACAATAACAATCACACAATCACAATCACACAATCACAATCACACAATCACAATCACACAATCACAATCACACAATCACAATCACACAATCACAATCACACAATCACAATCACACAATCACAATCACACAATCACAATCACACAATCACAATCACACAATCACAATCACACAATCACAATCACACAATCACAATCACACAATCACAATCACACAATCACAATCACACAATCACAATCACACAATCACAATCACACAATCACAATCACACAATCACAATCACACAATCACAATCACACAATCACAATCACACAATCACAATCACACAATCACAATCACACAATCACAATCACACAATCACAATCACAATCACACAATCACAATCACACAATCACAATCACACAATCACAATCACACAATCACAATCACACAATCACAATCACACAATCACAATCACACAATCACAATCACACAATCACAATCACACAATCACAATCACACAATCACAATCACACAATCACAATCACACAATCACAATCACACAATCACAATCACACAATCACAATCACACAATCACAATCACACAATCACAATCACACAATCACAATCACACAATCACAATCACACAATCACAATCACACAATCACAATCACACAATCACACAATCACACAGTTTACACAATCTCACAATCACGCAATCACACAATCACACAATCACACAATCACGCAATCACACAACCACACAATCACACAATCACTCAATCACAATCACACAATCACAATCACACAATCACAATCACACAATCACAATCACACAATCACAATCACACAATCACAATCATACAATCACAATCACACAATCACAATCACACAATCACACAATCACACAATCACACAATCTCACAATCACACAATCACACAACCACACAATCACACAATCAGACAATCACAATCGCACAATCACAATTACACAATCACACAATCACACAATCACACAATCACCTAATCACACAATCACACAATCTCACAACCACACAATCACACAAGCACACATAACTCAATCACACAATCACAAAATCACACAATCACACAATCTCACAATCACACAATCACACAATCACACAATCACGGTCACACAATCACACATTCACACAATCACGCAATCACACAATCACACAATCACACAATCACAATCACACAATCACAATCACACAATCACAATCACACAATCACAATCACACAATCACAATCACACAATCACAGTCACACAATCACAATCACACAATCACAATCACACCATCACAATCACACAATCACAATCACACAATCACACAATCATACAATCACACAATCTCACAATCACACAATCACACAATCACACAATCACACAATCACACAATCACACAATCACAATCACACAATCACAATCACACAATCACAATCACACAATTCACAACACAATCACACAATCACAATCACACAGTCACAATCACACAATCACACAATCACACAATCACACAATCTCACAATCACACAATCACACAATCACACAATCACAATCGCACAATCACAATTACACAATCACACAATCACACAATCACAATCACACAATCACAATCACACAATCACAATCACACAATCACAATCACACAATCACAATCACACAATCACAATCACACAATCACAATCACACAATCACAATCACACAATCACAATCACACAATCACAATCACACAATCACAATCACACAATCACAATCACACAATCACAATCACACAATCACAATCACACAATCACAATCACACAATCACAATCACACAATCACAATCACACAATCACAATCACACAATCACAATCACACAATCACACAATCACACAGTTACACAATCTCACAATCACGCAATCACACAATCACACAATCACACAATCACGCAATCACACAACCACACAATCACACAATCACTCAATCACAATCACACAATCACAATCACACAATCACAATCACACAATCACAATCACACAATCACAATCACACAATCACAATCACACAATCACAATCATACAATCACAATCACACAATCACAATCACACAATCACACAATCACACAATCACACAATCTCACAATCACACAATCACACAACCACACAATCACACAATCAGACAATCACAATCGCACAATCACAATTACACAATCACACAATCACACAATCACACAATCACCTAATCACACAATCACACAATCTCACAACCACACAATCACACAAGCACACATAACTCAATCACACAATCACAAAATCACACAATCACACAATCTCACAATCACACAATCACACAATCACACAATCACGGTCACACAATCACACATTCACACAATCACGCAATCACACAATCACACAATCACACAATCACAATCACACAATCACAATCACACAATCACAATCACACAATCACAATCACACAATCACAATCACACAATCACAGTCACACAATCACAATCACACAATCACAATCACACCATCACAATCACACAATCACAATCACACAATCACACAATCATACAATCACACAATCTCACAATCACACAATCACACAATCACACAATCACACAATCACACAATCACAATCACACAATCACAATCACACAATCACAATCACACAATCACAATCACACAATCACAATCACACAGTCACAATCACACAATCACACAATCACACAATCACACAATCTCACAATCACACAATCACACAATCACACAATCACAATCGCACAATCACAATTACACAATCACACAATCACACAATCACACAATCACACAATCACACAATCACACAATCATCAATCACACAATCACGGTCACACAATCACACATTCACACAATCACACATTCACACAATCACACATTCACACAATCACACATTCACACAATCACACATTCACACAATCACACATTCACACAATCACACAATCACTCAATCACAAAATCACACAATCACACAATCACACAATTACACAATCACACAATCACACAGTCACACAATCACACAATCACAATCACGCAATCACACAATCACACAATCACACAATCACACAATCACACAATCACACAATCACACAATCACACAATCACACAATCACACAATCACACAATCACACAATCACACAATCACACAATCACACAATCACACAATCACACAATCACACAATCACACAATCACACAATCACACAATCACACAATCACACAATCACACAATCACACAATCACACAATCACACAATCACACAATCACACAATCACACAATCACACAATCACACAATCACACAATCACACAATCACACAATCACACAATCACACAATCACACAATCACACAATCACACAATCACACAATCACACAATCACACAATCACACAATCTCACAATCACACAATCACACAATCACACAATCACACAATCACACAATCACACAATCACACAATCACAATCACACAATCACAATCACACAATCACAATCACACAATCACAATCACACAATCACAATCACACAATCACAATCACACAATCACAATCACACAATCACACAATCACACAATCACACAATCTCACAATCACACAATCACACAATCACACAATCACAATCGCACAATCACAATTACACAATCACACAATCGCACAATCACACAATCACACAATCACACAATCACACAATCATCAATCACACAATCACAATCATACAATCACAATCACACAATCACAATCACACAATCACACAATCACACAATCACACAATCTCACAATCACACAATCACACAACCACACAATCACACAATCAGACAATCACAATCGCACAATCACAATTACACAATCACACAATCACACAATCACACAATCACCTAATCACACAATCACACAATCTCACAACCACACAATCACACAAGCACACATAACTCAATCACACAATCACAAAATCACACAATCACACAATCTCACAATCACACAATCACACAATCACACAATCACGGTCACACAATCACACATTCACACAATCACGCAATCACACAATCACACAATCACACAATCACAATCACACAATCACAATCACACAATCACAATCACACAATCACAATCACACAATCACAATCACACAATCACAGTCACACAATCACAATCACACAATCACAATCACACCATCACAATCACACAATCACAATCACACAATCACACAATCATACAATCACACAATCTCACAATCACACAATCACACAATCACACAATCACACAATCACACAATCACAATCACACAATCACAATCACACAATCACAATCACACAATCACAATCACACAATCACAATCACACAGTCACAATCACACAATCACACAATCACACAATCACACAATCTCACAATCACACAATCACACAATCACACAATCACAATCGCACAATCACAATTACACAATCACACAATCACACAATCACACAATCACACAATCACACAATCACACAATCATCAATCACACAATCACGGTCACACAATCACACATTCACACAATCACACATTCACACAATCACACATTCACACAATCACACATTCACACAATCACACAATCACTCAATCACAAAATCACACAATCACACAATCACACAATTACACAATCACACAATCACACAGTCACACAATCACACAATCACAATCACGCAATCACACAATCACACAATCACAATCACACAATAACAATCACACAATCACAATCACACAATCACAATCACACAATCACAATCACACAATCACAATCACACAATCACAATCACACAATCACAATCACACAATCACAATCACACAATCACAATCACACAATCACAATCACACAATCACAATCACACAATCACAATCACACAATCACAATCACACAATCACAATCACACAATCACAATCACACAATCACAATCACACAATCACAATCACACAATCACAATCACACAATCACAATCACACAATCACAATCACACAATCACAATCACACAATCACAATCACACAATCACAATCACACAATCACAATCACACAATCACAATCACACAATCACAATCACACAATCACAATCACACAATCACAATCACACAATCACAATCACACAATCACACAATCACACAGTTTACACAATCTCACAATCACGCAATCACACAATCACACAATCACACAATCACGCAATCACACAACCACACAATCACACAATCACTCAATCACAATCACACAATCACAATCACACAATCACAATCACACAATCACAATCACACAATCACAATCACACAATCACAATCACACAATCACAATCATACAATCACAATCACACAATCACAATCACACAATCACACAATCACACAATCACACAATCTCACAATCACACAATCACACAACCACACAATCACACAATCAGACAATCACAATCGCACAATCACAATTACACAATCACACAATCACACAATCACACAATCACCTAATCACACAATCACACAATCTCACAACCACACAATCACACAAGCACACATAACTCAATCACACAATCACAAAATCACACAATCACACAATCTCACAATCACACAATCACACAATCACACAATCACGGTCACACAATCACACATTCACACAATCACGCAATCACACAATCACACAATCACACAATCACAATCACACAATCACAATCACACAATCACAATCACACAATCACAATCACACAATCACAATCACACAATCACAGTCACACAATCACAATCACACAATCACAATCACACCATCACAATCACACAATCACAATCACACAATCACACAATCATACAATCACACAATCTCACAATCACACAATCACACAATCACACAATCACACAATCACACAATCACAATCACACAATCACAATCACACAATCACAATCACACAATCACAATCACACAATCACAATCACACAGTCACAATCACACAATCACACAATCACACAATCACACAATCTCACAATCACACAATCACACAATCACACAATCACAATCGCACAATCACAATTACACAATCACACAATCACACAATCACACAATCACACAATCACACAATCACACAATCATCAATCACACAATCACGGTCACACAATCACACATTCACACAATCACACATTCACACAATCACACATTCACACAATCACACATTCACACAATCACACATTCACACAATCACACATTCACACAATCACACAATCACTCAATCACAAAATCACACAATCACACAATCACACAATTACACAATCACACAATCACACAGTCACACAATCACACAATCACAA
The DNA here is from genome assembly GCF_050947335.1 of Megachile rotundata. Lineage (NCBI taxonomy): Eukaryota > Metazoa > Arthropoda > Insecta > Hymenoptera > Megachilidae > Megachile > Megachile rotundata. The sequence goes on along the minus strand of NW_027473516.1, from coordinate 15,818 downwards.
TCACGCAATCACACAATCACACAATCACACAATCACACAATCACACAATCACACAATCACACAATCACACAATCACACAATCACACAATCACACAATCACACAATCACACAATCACACAATCACACAATCACACAATCACACAATCACACAATCACACAATCACACAATCACACAATCACACAATCACACAATCACACAATCACACAATCACACAATCACACAATCACACAATCACACAATCACACAATCACACAATCACACAATCACACAATCACACAATCACACAATCACACAATCACACAATCACACAATCACACAATCACACAATCACACAATCACACAATCACACAATCACACAATCACACAATCACACAATCACACAATCACACAATCACACAATCTCACAATCACACAATCACACAATCACACAATCACACAATCACACAATCACACAATCACACAATCACAATCACACAATCACAATCACACAATCACAATCACACAATCACAATCACACAATCACAATCACACAATCACAATCACACAATCACACAATCACACAATCACACAATCTCACAATCACACAATCACACAATCACACAATCACAATCGCACAATCACAATTACACAATCACACAATCGCACAATCACACAATCACACAATCACACAATCACACAATCATCAATCACACAATCACAATCATACAATCACAATCACACAATCACAATCACACAATCACACAATCACACAATCACACAATCTCACAATCACACAATCACACAACCACACAATCACACAATCAGACAATCACAATCGCACAATCACAATTACACAATCACACAATCACACAATCACACAATCACCTAATCACACAATCACACAATCTCACAACCACACAATCACACAAGCACACATAACTCAATCACACAATCACAAAATCACACAATCACACAATCTCACAATCACACAATCACACAATCACACAATCACGGTCACACAATCACACATTCACACAATCACGCAATCACACAATCACACAATCACACAATCACAATCACACAATCACAATCACACAATCACAATCACACAATCACAATCACACAATCACAATCACACAATCACAGTCACACAATCACAATCACACAATCACAATCACACCATCACAATCACACAATCACAATCACACAATCACACAATCATACAATCACACAATCTCACAATCACACAATCACACAATCACACAATCACACAATCACACAATCACAATCACACAATCACAATCACACAATCACAATCACACAATCACAATCACACAATCACAATCACACAGTCACAATCACACAATCACACAATCACACAATCACACAATCTCACAATCACACAATCACACAATCACACAATCACAATCGCACAATCACAATTACACAATCACACAATCACACAATCACACAATCACACAATCACACAATCACACAATCATCAATCACACAATCACGGTCACACAATCACACATTCACACAATCACACATTCACACAATCACACATTCACACAATCACACATTCACACAATCACACATTCACACAATCACACAATCACTCAATCACAAAATCACACAATCACACAATCACACAATTACACAATCACACAATCACACAGTCACACAATCACACAATCACAATCACGCAATCACACAATCACACAATCACACAATCACACAATCACACAATCACACAATCACACAATCACACAATCACACAATCACACAATCACACAATCACACAATCACACAATCACACAATCACACAATCACACAATCACACAATCACACAATCACACAATCACACAATCACACAATCACACAATCACACAATCACACAATCACACAATCACACAATCACACAATCACACAATCACACAATCACACAATCACACAATCACACAATCACACAATCACACAATCACACAATCACACAATCACACAATCACACAATCACACAATCACACAATCACACAATCACACAATCACACAATCACACAATCACACAATCACACAATCACACAATCACACAATCACACAATCACACAATCACACAATCACACAATCACACAATCACACAATCACAGAATCACACAATCACAATCACACAATCACAATCACACAATCACAATCACACAATCACAATCACACAATCACAATCACACAATCACAATCACACAATCACAATCACACAATCACAATCACACAATCACAATCACACAATCACAATCACACAATCACAATCACACAATCACAATCACACAATCACAATCACACAATCACAATCACACAATCACAATCACACAATCACAATCACACAATCACAATCACACAATCACAATCACACAATCACAATCACACAATCACAATCACACAATCACAATCACACAATCACAATCACACAATCACAATCACACAATCACAATCACACAATCACAATCACACAATCACAATCACACAATCACAATCACACAATCACAATCACACAATCACAATCACACAATCACAATCACACAATCACAATCACACAATCACAATCACACAATCACAATCACACAATCACAATCACACAATCACAATCACACAATCACAATCACACAATCACAATCACACAATCACAATCACACAATCACAATCACACAATCACAATCACACAATCACAATCACACAATCACAATCACACAATCACAATCACACAATCACAATCACACAATCACAATCACACAATCACAATCACACAATCACAATCACACAATCACAATCACACAATCACAATCACACAATCACAATCACACAATCACAATCACACAATCACAATCACACAATCACAATCACACAATCACAATCACACAATCACAATCACACAATCACGGTCATACAATCACACATTCACACAATCACGCAATCACACAATCTCACAATCACACAATCACACAATCACGCAATCACACAATCACGCAATCACACAATCACACAATCACACAATCACTCAATCACAATCACACAATCACAATCACACAATCACAATCACACAATCACAATCACACAATCACAATCATACAATCACAATCACACAATCACAATCACACAATCACAATCACACAATCACAATCACACAATCACACAATCACACAATCACACAATCACACAATCACACAATCTCACAATCACACAATCACACAATCACACAATCACACAATCACACAATCAGACAATCACACAATCACACAGTCACACAATCACACAATCACAATCACGCCATCACACAATCACGATCACACAATCACGATCACACAATCACGATCACACAATCACAAGCACACAATCACAATCACACAATCACAATCACACAATCACACAATCACACAATCACACAATCACACAATCACACAATCTCACAATCACACAATCACACAATCACACAATCAGACAATCACAATCGCACAATCACAATTACACAATCACACAATCACACAATCACCTAATCACACAATCACACAATCTCACAACCACACAATCACACAAGCACACATAACTCAATCACACAATCACAAAATCACACAATCACACAATCTCACAATCACACAATCACACAATCACGGTCACACAATCACACATTCACACAATCACGCAATCACACAATCACACAATCACACAATCACTCAATCACAATCACACAATCACAATCACACAATCACAATCACACAATCACAATCACACAATCACAATCACACAATCACAATCACACAATCACAATCACACAATCACAATCACACAATCACAATCACACAATCACAATCACACAACCACAATCACACAATCACAATCACACAATCACAATCACACAATCACAATCACACAATCACAATCACACAATCACACAATCACGCAATCACACAATCACACAATCACACAATCACACAATCACACAATCACACAATCACACAATCACACAATCACACAATCACACAATCACACAATCACACAATCACACAATCACACAATCACACAATCTCACAATCACACAATCACACAATCACACAATCACACAATCACACAATCACACAATCACACAATCACAATCACACAATCACAATCACACAATCACAATCACACAATCACAATCACACAATCACAATCACACAATCACAATCACACAATCACAATCACACAATCACAATCACACAATCACAATCACACAATCACAATCACACAATCACAATCACACAATCACAATCACACAATCACAATCACACAATCACAATCACACAATCACAATCACACAATCACAATCGCACAATCACAATTACACAATCACACAGTCACACAAGCACACAATCACCTAATCACACAATCACACAATCTCACAACCACACAATCACACAAGCACACATAACTCAATCACACAATCACAAAATCACACAATCACACAATCTCACAATCACACAATCACGCAATCACACAATCACGGTCACACAATCACACATTCACACAATCACGCAATCACACAATCACACAATCACACAATCACTCAATCACAATCACACAATCACAATCACACAATCACAATCACACAATCACAATCACACAATCACAATCACACAATCACAATCACACAATCACAATCACACAATCACAATCACACAATCACAATCACACAATCACAATCACACAATCACAATCACACAATCACAATCACACAATCACAATCACACAATCACAATCACACAATCACAATCACACAATCACAATCACACAATCACAATCACACAATCACAATCACACAATCACAATCACACAATCACACAATCACACAATCACACAATCTCACAATCACACAATCACACAATCACACAATCACAATCGCACCATCACAATTACACAATCACACAATCACACAGTCACACAATCACACAGTCATCAATCACACAATCACGGTCACACAATCACACATTCACACAATCACACATTCACACAATCACACAATCACACAATCACTCAATCACAAAATCACACAATCACACAATCACACAATCACACAATCACACAATCACTCAATCACAAAATCACACAATCACACAATCACACAATCAGACAATCACAATCGCACAATCACAATTACACAATCACACAGTCACACAAGCACACAATCACCTAATCACACAATCACACAATCTCACAACCACACAATCACACAAGCACACATAACTCAATCACACAATCACAAAATCACACAATCACACAATCTCACAATCACACAATCACGCAATCACACAATCACGGTCACACAATCACACATTCACACAATCACGCAATCACACAATCACACAATCACACAATCACTCAATCACAATCACACAATCACAATCACACAATCACAATCACACAATCACAATCACACAATCACAATCACACAATCACAATCACACAATCACAATCACACAATCACAATCACACAATCACAATCACACAATCACAATCACACAATCACAATCACACAATCACAATCACACAATCACAATCACACAATCACAATCACACAATCACAATCACACAATCACAATCACACAATCACAATCACACAATCACAATCACACAATCACAATCACACAATCACAATCACACAATCACAATCACACAATCACACAATCACACAATCACACAATCTCACAATCACACAATCACACAATCACACAATCACAATCGCACCATCACAATTACACAATCACACAATCACACAGTCACACAATCACACAGTCATCAATCACACAATCACGGTCACACAATCACACATTCACACAATCACACATTCACACAATCACACAATCACACAATCACTCAATCACAAAATCACACAATCACACAATCACACAATTACACAATCACACAATCACACAGTCACAGAATCACACAATCAAAATCACGCAATCACACAATCACACAATCACACAATCACACAATCACACAATCACAATCACACAATCACACAATCACACAATCACACTATCACATAATCACACAATCACACAATCATACAATCACACAATCACACAATCACACAATCACACAATCACTCAATCACAATCACACAATCACAATCACAGAATCACAATCACACAATCACAATCACACAATCACAATCACACAATCACAATCACACAATCACAATCACACAATCACAATCACACAATCACAATCACACAATCACAATCACACAATCACAATCACACAATCACAATCACACAATCACAATCACACAATCACAATCACACAATCACAATCACACAATCACAATCACACAATCACAATCACACAATCACAATCACACAATCACAATCACACAATCACAATCACACAATCACAATCACACAATCACAATCACACAATCACAATCACACAATCACAATCACACAATCACAATCACACAATCACAATCACACAATCACAATCACACAATCACAATCACACAATCACAATCACACAATCACAATCACACAATCACAATCACACAATCACAATCACACAATCACAATCACACAATCACAATCACACAATCACACAATCACACAATCACAATCACACAATCACGATCACACAATCACGATCACACAATCACGATCACACAATCACGATCACACAATCACAATCACACAATCACAATCACACAATCACAATCACACAATCACAATCACACAATCACACAATCACACTATCACACAATCACACTATCACACAATCACACAATCACACAATCACAATCACACAATCACAGTCACACAATCACACAATCACACAATCACACAATCACACAATCACACAATCACACAATCACACAATCACACAATCACACAATCACACAATCACACAATCACACAATCACACAATCACACAATCACACAATCACACAATCAGACAATCACAATCGCTCAATCACAATTACACAATCACACAATCACACAATCACACAATCACACAATCACACAATCACACAATCACACAATCACACAATCGCACAATCACACAATCACACAAGCACACAATCACTCAATCACACAATCACACAATCAGACAATCACAATCGCTCAATCACAATTACACAATCACACAATCACACAATCACACAATCACACAATCACACAATCACACAATCACACAATCACACAATCACACAATCGCACAATCACACAATCACACAAGCACACAATCACTCAATCACACAATCACACAATCACACAATCACACAATCACACAATCGCACAATAACACTATCACAAAATCACAAAATCACACAATCACACAGTCACACAATCACACAATCCCAATCACGCAATCACACAACCACGATCACACAATCACGATCACACAATCACAAGCACACAATCACAATCACACAATCACAATCACACAATCACACAATCACACAATCACACAATCACACAATCACACAATCTCACAATCACACAATCACACAATCACACAATCACACAATCAGACAATCACAATCGCACATTCACAATTACACAATCACACAATCACACAATCACACAATCACCTAATCACACAATCACACAATCTCACAACCACACAATCACACAAGCACACAATCACAATCGCACAATCACAGTCACACAATCACAATCACACAATCACAATCACACAATCACGAGCACACAATCACAATCACACAATCACACAATCACACAATCACACAATCACACAATCACACAATCACACAATCACACAATCACACAATCAGACAATCACAATCGCTCAATCACAATTACACAATCACACAATCACACAATCACACAATGACACAATCACACAATCACACAATCACACAATCACACAATCGCACAATCACACAATCACACAAGCACACAATCACTCAATCACACAATCACACAATCACACAATCACACAATCGCACAATAACACTATCACAAAATCACAAAATCACACAATCACACAGTCACACAATCACACAATCACAATCACGCAATCACACAATCACGATCACACAATCACGATCACACAATCACAAGCACACAATCACAATCACACAATCACAATCACACAATCACGCAATCACACAATCACACAATCACACAATCACGCAATCACACAACCACACAATCACACAATCACTCAATCACAATCACACAATCACAATCACACAATCACAATCACACAATCACAATCACACAATCACAATCACACAATCACAATCACACAATCACAATCATACAATCACAATCACACAATCACAATCACACAATCACACAATCACACAATCACACAATCTCACAATCACACAATCACACAACCACACAATCACACAATCAGACAATCACAATCGCACAATCACAATTACACAATCACACAATCACACAATCACACAATCACCTAATCACACAATCACACAATCTCACAACCACACAATCACACAAGCACACATAACTCAATCACACAATCACAAAATCACACAATCACACAATCTCACAATCACACAATCACACAATCACACAATCACGGTCACACAATCACACATTCACACAATCACGCAATCACACAATCACACAATCACACAATCACAATCACACAATCACAATCACACAATCACAATCACACAATCACAATCACACAATCACAATCACACAATCACAGTCACACAATCACAATCACACAATCACAATCACACCATCACAATCACACAATCACAATCACACAATCACACAATCATACAATCACACAATCTCACAATCACACAATCACACAATCACACAATCACACAATCACACAATCACACAATCACACAATCACAATCACACAATCACAATCACACAATCACAATCACACAATCACAATCACACAATCACAATCACACAGTCACAATCACACAATCACACAATCACACAATCACACAATCTCACAATCACACAATCACACAATCACACAATCACAATCGCACAATCACAATTACACAATCACACAATCACACAATCACACAATCACACAATCACACAATCATCAATCACACAATCACGGTCACACAATCACACATTCACACAATCACACATTCACACAATCACACATTCACACAATCACACATTCACACAATCACACAATCACTCAATCACAAAATCACACAATCACACAATCACACAATTACACAATCACACAATCACACAGTCACACAATCACACAATCACAATCACGCAATCACACAATCACACAATCACACAAACACACAATCACACAATCACACAATCACACAATCACACAATCACACAATCACACAATCACACAATCACACAATCACACAATCACACAATCACACAATCACACAATCACACAATCACACAATCACACAATCACACAATCACACAATCACACAATCACACAATCACACAATCACGGTCACACAATCACACATTCACACAATCACGCAATCACACAATCACACAATCACACAATCACAATCACACAATCACAATCACACAATCACAATCACACAATCACAATCACACAATCACAATCACACAATCACAGTCACACAATCACAATCACACAATCACAATCACACCATCACAATCACACAATCACAATCACACAATCACACAATCATACAATCACACAATCTCACAATCACACAATCACACAATCACACAATCACACAATCACACAATCACACAATCACAATCACACAATCACAATCACACAATCACAATCACACAATCACAATCACACAATCACAATCACACAGTCACAATCACACAATCACACAATCACACAATCACACAATCTCACAATCACACAATCACACAATCACACAATCACAATCGCACAATCACAATTACACAATCACACAATCACACAATCACACAATCACACAATCATCAATCACACAATCACGGTCACACAATCACACATTCACACAATCACACATTCACACAATCACACATTCACACAATCACACATTCACACAATCACACAATCACTCAATCACAAAATCACACAATCACACAATCACACAATTACACAATCACACAATCACACAGTCACACAATCACACAATCACAATCACGCAATCACACAATCACACAATCACACAAACACACAATCACACAATCACACAATCACACAATCACACAATCACACAATCACACAATCACACAATCACACAATCACACAATCACACAATCACACAATCACACAATCACACAATCACACAATCACACAATCACACAATCACACAATCACACAATCACACAATCACACAATCACACAATCACACAATCACACAATCACACAATCACACAATCACACAATCACACAATCACTCAATCACAATCACACAATCACAATCACACAATCACAATCACACAATCACAATCACACAATCACAATCACACAATCACAATCACACAATCACAATCACACAATCACAATCACACAATCACAATCACACAATCACAATCACACAATCACAATCACACAATCACAATCACACAATCACAATCACACAATCACAATCACACAATCACAATCACACAATCACAATCACACAATCACAATCACACAATCACAATCACACAATCACAATCACACAATCACAATCACACAATCACAATCACACAATCACAATCACACAATCACAATCACACAATCACAATCACACAATCACAATCACACAATCACAATCACACAATCACAATCACACAATCACAATCACACAATCACAATCACACAATCACAATCACACAATCACAATCACACAATCACAATCACACAATCACAATCACACAATCACAATCACACAATCACAATCACACAATCACAATCACACAATCACAATCACACAATCACAATCACACAATCACAATCACACAATCACAATCACACAATCACAATCACACAATCACAATCACACAATCACAATCACACAATCACAATCACACAATCACAATCACACAATCACAATCACACAATCACAATCACACAATCACAATCACACAATCACAATCACACAATCACAATCACACAATCACAATCACACAATCACAATCACACAATCACAATCACACAATCACAATCACACAATCACAATCACACAATCACAATCACACAATCACAATCACACAATCACAATCACACAATCACAATCACACAATCACAATCACACAATCACAATCACACAATCACAATCACACAATCACAATCACACAATCACAATCACACAATCACAATCACACAATCACAATCACACAATCACAATCACACAATCACAATCACACAATCACAATCACACAATCACAATCACACAATCACAATCACACAATCACAATCACACAATCACAATCACACAATCACAATCACACAATCACAATCACACAATCACAATCACACAATCACAATCACACAATCACAATCACACAATCACAATCACACAATCACAATCACACAATCACAATCACACAATCACAATCACACAATCACAATCACACAATCACAATCACACAATCACAATCACACAATCACAATCACACAATCACAATCACACAATCACAATCACACAATCACAATCACACAATCACAATCACACAATCACAATCACACAATCACAATCACACAATCACAATCACACAATCACAATCACACAATCACAATCACACAATCACAATCACACAATCACAATCACACAATCACAATCACACAATCACAATCACACAATCACAATCACACAATCACAATCACACAATCACAATCACACAATCACAATCACACAATCACAATCACACAATCACAATCACACAATCACAATCACACAATCACAATCACACAATCACAATCACACAATCACAATCACACAATCACAATCACACAATCACAATCACACAATCACAATCACACAATCACAATCACACAATCACAATCACACAATCACAATCACACAATCACAATCACACAATCACAATCACACAATCACAATCACACAATCACAATCACACAATCACAATCACACAATCACAATCACACAATCACAATCACACAATCACAATCACACAATCACAATCACACAATCACAATCACACAATCACAATCACACAATCACAATCACACAATCACAATCACACAATCACGGTCATACAATCACACATTCACACAATCACGCAATCACACAATCTCACAATCACACAATCACACAATCACGCAATCACACAATCACGCAATCACACAATCACACAATCACACAATCACTCAATCACAATCACACAATCACAATCACACAATCACAATCACACAATCACAATCACACAATCACAATCACACAATCACAATCACACAATCACAATCACACAGTCACAATCACACAATCACAATCACACAATCACAATCACACAATCACAATCACACAATCACAATCACACAATCACAATCACACAATCACAATCACACAATCACAATCACACAATCACAATCACACAATCACAATCACACAATCACAATCACAATCACACAATCACAATCACACAATCACACAATCAGACAATCACAATCGCACAATCACAATTACACAATCACACAATCACACAATCACACAATCACACAATCACACAATCACACAATCACACAATCACACAATCACACAATCACACAATCGCACAATCACACAATCACACAAGCACACAATCACTCAATCACACAATCACACAATCACACAATCACACAATCACACAATCACACAATAACACTATCACAAAACCACAAAATCACACAATCACACAGTCACACAATCACACAATCACAATCACGCAATCACACAATCACGATCACACAATCACAAGCACACAATCACAATCACACAATCACAATCAGACAATCACACAATCACACAATCACACAATCACACAATCACACAATCACACAATCACACAATCACACAATCACACAATCACACAATCTCACAATCACACAATCACACAATCACACAATCAGACAATCACAATCGCACAATCACAATTACACAATCACACAATCACACAATCACACAATCACCTAATCACACAATCACACAATCTCACAATCACACAATCACACAATCACACAATCACGGTCACACAATCACACATTCACACAATCACGCTATCACACAATCACACAATCACACAATCACTCAATCACAATCACACAATCACAATCACACAATCACAGTCACACAATCACAATCACACAATCACAGTCACACAATCACAATCACACAATCACAATCACGCAATCACAATCACACAATCACAATCACACAATCACAATCACGCAATCACGATCACACAATCACGAGCACGCAATCACAATCACACAATCACACAATCACACAATCACACAATCACACAATCACACAATCACACAATCACACAATCACACAATCACACAATCACACAATCACACAATCACAATCACACAATAACACTATCACAAAATCACAAAATCACACAATCACACAGTCACACAATCACACAATCACAATCACGCAATCACACAATCACGATCACACAATCACGATCACACAATCACAAGCACACAATCACAATCACACAATCACAATCAGACAATCACACAATCACACAATCACACAATCACACAATCACACAATCACACAATCACACAATCACACAATCTCACAATCACACAATCACACAATCACACAATCACACAATCACAATCACACAATCACAATCACACAATCACAATCACACAATCACAATCACACAATCACAATCACACAATCACAATCACACAATCACACAATCACACAATCACACAATCACACAATCACACAATCACACAATCTCACAATCACATAATCACACAATCACACAATCACAATCGCACAATCACAATTACACAATCACACAATCACACAATCACACAATCATCAATCACACAATCACGGTCACACAATCACACATTCACACAATCACACATTCACACAATCACACAATCACACAATCACTCAATCACAAAATCACACAATCACACAATCACACAATTACACAATCACACAATCACACAGTCACACAATCACACAATCACAATCACGCAATCACACAATCACACAATCACACAATCACACAATCACACAATCACACAATCACACAATCACACAATCACACAATCACACAATCACACAATCACACAATCACACAATCACACAATCACACAATCACACAATCACACAATCACACAATCACACAATCACACAATCACACAATCACACAATCACACAATCACACAATCACACAATCACACAATCACACAATCACACAATCACACAATCACACAATCACACAATCACACAATCACACAATCACACAATCACACAATCACACAATCACACAATCACACAATCACACAATCACACAATCACACAATCACACAATCACACAATCACACAATCACACAATCACACAATCACACAATCACAATCACACAATCACAATCACACAATCACACAATCACACAATCACACAATCACACAATCACAATCACACAATCACAATCACACAATCACAATCACACAATCACAATCACACAATCACAATCACACAATCACAATCACACAATCACAATCACACAATCACAATCACACAATCACAATCACACAATCACAATCACACAATCACAATCACACAATCACAATCACACAATCACAATCACACAATCACAATCTCACAATCACAATCACACAATCACAATCACACAATCACAATCACACAATCACAATCACACAATCACAATCACACAATCACAATCACACAATCACAATCACACAATCACAATCACACAATCACAATCACACAATCACAATCACACAATCACAATCACACAATCACAATCACACAATCACAATCACACAATCACAATCACACAATCACAATCACACAATCACAATCACACAATCACAATCACACAATCACAATCACACAATCACAATCACACAATCACAATCACACAATCACAATCACACAATCACAATCACACAATCACAATCACACAATCACAATCACACAATCACAATCACACAATCACAATCACACAATCACAATCACACAATCACAATCACACAATCACAATCACACAATCACAATCACACAATCACAATCACACAATCACAATCACACAATCACAATCACACAATCACAATCACACAATCACAATCACACAATCACAATCACACAATCACAATCACACAATCACAATCACACAATCACAATCACACAATCACAATCACACAATCACAATCACACAATCACAATCACACAATCACAATCACACAATCACAATCACACAATCACAATCACACAATCACAATCACACAATCACAATCACACAATCACAATCACACAATCACAATCACACAACCACAATCACACAATCACAATCACACAATCACAAAATCACACAATCACACAATCACACAATCACACAATCACACAATCACACAATCACAATCACGCAATCACACAATCACACAATCACACAATCACGCAATCACACAATCACACAATCACACAATCACACAATCACACAATCACACAATCACACAATCACACAATCACACAATCACACAATCACACAATCACACAATCACACAATCACACAATCACACAATCACACAATCACACAATCACACAATCACACAATCACACAATCACACAATCACACAATCACACAATCACACAATCACACAATCACACAATCACACAATCACACAATC